>NW_027185771.1:10200993-10391373 GCF_028583685.1 Petaurus breviceps papuanus
AGAGAGAGAGAGAGAGAGAGAGAGAGAGAGAGAGAGAATATCCTATATATGTATATAGAACATGGTTAATGACTATGTTTATAAATATGTATGTATGTGTGTATACATGCATACATACCTATACATACATACATATGACCTATGAAGTGATGGCATGTATAGTCAGGTTAAGTGTTTGCCTTAGATCTTTTTAACCTAATAGTATGTATCTTTTTAAGATTTTCTCCACTCTAAGGCTGCTAGCTGGTGCCGTGAAGAGAGCACAGGCCCTAGAGTCAGGAGGACCTGAGTTCAAAGCCAACCTCAGACACTTAATGCTTAGTAGCCATGTGACCTTGGGCAAGTCACTTAACCCCAATTGCCTTGCCTTCCTCCCTCCAAAAAAAAAAAGATTTCCTCTACTTACTTATCAAAGTACTGCATCAAAGAAACTTTGAGGAGGATATAATGGAGGACCATTAATATGTATATATACATAAATATACATATATATAATACATGATATATACGTGTAATACAGACATACCTCAAAGATATTGCAGGTTCCAGACCAATGCAATAAAGTGAATATTGCAACAAAGCAAGTCAAATGAATTTTTTTGTTTACTAGTTCATATGAAAGGTATGTTTACACCATGCTGTAGTATAGTAAATGTGCAATTGTATTATGTCTTTAAAAAATGTACATACCTTAATTTAAAATGCTTTATTGCTAAAAAATGCTAACCATGCTAACTTCTGTAAGTCATGATCTTTTTGCTGGTAGAGGGCCTTGCCTTGATGTTGATGTTTGCTGACTGATCAGTGTAGTGGTTACTGAAGGCTGAGGGGGGGCTCTGGCAATTTCTTAAAATAAGACAATGATGAACTTTACCTCATTGACTGAATCTTCCTCTCACTTGAACACTTAGAGGCCATTGTATGGTTACTATTCAGCCTAATTCCAATATTGCTGTGTGTCAGGGAATAGAGAATCCTGAGAAAAAGGAGGGAAATGGGGGGAATAACTGGTCAGTGGAGCAGTCAGAACACACACATTTATTGATTAAGTCTACCATCTTATGTGGGCAAGTTTCTTGGAACCCCCAACAATTACAACAATAACATCAAAGATAAGATCACTATAAAAGATATGATAATAATGAAAAAATTTGAAATATTGCAAGAATTGCCAAAATATAACACTGAAATCCAATGTGAATACATGCTGTCAAAAAATAAAAATGACCCCAATAGAATTGCTCAATTCAGGATTGCTACAAACCTTCAATTTGTGGAAAAATAAATAAATAAATAAAAACTAACTAACTATGAATGATTTAGCTATTCTCAGCAATACAATGATCCAAGAAAATCCCAAAGGGTTCATGGTGAAAAATGCTTTCCACCTCTAGAGACAGAACTGATGGAGTCTGAATGCAGATTGAAGTATACTATTTTTCATTTTATTTTTCTGGGAGGTTTTTTGTATGTGCCTTGTTTCACAACATGAGCAATATGGAAATATATTTTGCATGCAACCTATATCAAATTACCATCTCAGAGAGGGGTGAGGGGAGGGAGGCAGGGATAGAATTTGGAATTCAAATTTTTTTTAAATGAATGTTAAAAATTATTTTTACATGTAATTGGGAAAAATAAAATATCATTCTTAAAAAGATATAAGGAGCACAATAAAGCAAAGTATAATAAAAGGAGGCAAGCCTGTGTAGTATATAGGTATAAATGCACTTATATAACTACATGTGATATATGGTTTATATGCACATGTGCATATTATACCTGTAGGTACACGTGTATATGAACTGTGTATGCGTTAGTCTACACTCCGAGGACATCAGCTCTTTGTCAGAAGGTGGCTTGAGTTTTCTGGGACTGTGGCTGATCCCTTAGAGTTCCTAAGTCTTTCAAAGTTGTTCATCTTTACCATATTGTGGTTACTGGGTATATTGCTCTCTGGGTTCTGCTCAATTTACTTTGCATCAGTTTGTGCAAATCTTCCCAGAGGGTGGGCTTCTTGAACTTTGTTTTTTTATGTATTAATAACAATATTTTATTATAATTGATTTCCCTTATAATCCTACATGTTCACCAGACTATTACCAAAGAAGTGAATGACACACAAAAGGTTAAGAACTCCTAGTCTAAGCGATTTATAGATCATCCTCTTTCTCCCTCTGTATCTGGATTTCTTCAGCTTACTGGAGTAAGCAGTTGCTTTATAACGTCCCTTACAAGAGGGAACCAAAGCCCTAGAAGACAAAGTTTTTGTGTTTGTGTGCATGTGTGTGTGTCTGTGAGTATGTTGCATGAGTGTATGTGATAATGTGTGTGTGCAAAGGTGTGTGTGTGTGGTATGTGTGAATGTGTGTGTACAAATGTAAGAATGTGTGGTGTGTGTGAGCATGTGTGCATGTGGGAATGTGAATATGTTGTATGAGTGTATATGAATGTGCATGTGAGAGTGTGTGTGTGTATGTGTGTGAGTGAATGGAGATGTTGGGTGGGGGTAGTTGTGGATACCTGCATTATGAATGATTCCTGGTAGCTGGGAGCATAAGGAGGGAGGGGCTCCTGGTCGGGCGGTGAATGACTTCTGTGTTGTGGAAAGTTTCTGCATTCGGCATTCCCGACCTCTCTTCCTCCTATTTTTCAAGTCTTTTCCCTGTTCTTGTCTGAGGAAGCTCTGTCAGGGGCCTGACAGTCCACTTTCCTGTGTTGCCCTTGGACTGTTTCAGGTCTTATCAGATTGGACCCAAGTACAGGCATTGATCCTGCAGTGCGGTGGCCAGCAGTTCCATACACCATAAACTCCCCCTTTTAGCAGAGGTGAAACTATAATTATCTGAGCGTTGGCATTTATGTGGATGGGAATATGTATTTCATATACCCTGGCTGAACAAAGATAGGTTTTATCTCACTTCTTTGTACCCTGCTGAATTGGGCCAACATCTCACAACACCACACTCTCTGTTAAGGTTTGGAAATTGCCTTGGGGGCTTTGTTGGTCTATGTAATCGGAGAGCAGAGCACAGTTTACAGAATAGGAAAATTTTTTAAAATGAAAGAAAGAAAAGAAAGAAAAGAGCCAATTCTAATTACACAGGGCAAGCAAAATACTGCTCTTACTGGGGGAAAGCTGGCAGATTTTTTGTTTCTTGTTTTCTGTCTTCCACAAATTCTAAACTGGACCAGGGAGAGGAGCTTACCTGAGAAAGGCTGTTCTGCTCATTATTAGCAAGCTTTTTAAAGGCCCATGTTTTACTGAGAGATAAAGTTCTAAAGTTTAGGCTTATTTTGACCACATAAGTCATTCATTATCTCATAGGTACGAATTTTAACAGGGAAGAGACTCTTCCTTTTATCATAGACATTGTGGGTAATTTTGGTCATTTCCATTGGGTTGGGCAATAGGAGGGGAGAGGGAGAAGATGCTTGATCAATGCATCATAGGCATTTGTAGGGTCATGGGATTTCAGAGTTGGAAGAGACCTGTCCAACCCTTTTATTTTATAAATATGGAAGCCAGGCTCCAGAGAAGTGCCCAGCTAGGACAGCTGAGGTCCAAACCCGTGCTTTTAGTTGCAAGTCCAGTGCTTTTCCCAGCTGTAGGTAATGCCATGTTGCACATTTAGTACCTTTACCTCTGCCCTTTGGAATCATAAACCTTTGATTCCAAAAGGTTTCAGAGCTGGAAAGCAAGCCATCAGAGATTCTCCTCTCCAACCCCATCATTGAATGAATTAGCACTTCTATGATGTGTTAAGGTTTCACAAACCACTCTCTAACTATTATTTCATTTGATCCTCACAACAACAACACTCAGAAGAAGGTATGATCATTACCCTTATTTTGCACATGAGGAAACTGAGGTAGATGGAGGTAAAGGGACTCACTCAGGGTAAGCCAGCTAATAAATGTCTGAGCCTAGATTTGAACCCAGATCTTCACTCCAGGTTTGGCTGGTTGTTGTCCTTCCTTCTCAAAGAGGACCAAAATGACATCACCATGCTAACATCGAGTTTTCAGGTGTCCGACTGTGGCTGATCAGACCAATACTCGGAATGCTCTATCACAGGTTGGACACAAATAGGCGGTGTGAACATCTGGGGTGGATTCTCTAAATTTGCGCATCTTGCATTTCCTCTGAGCTATTTCAATTCTGCTTTGCTGGTAGAACACAGCACCTCTGATGGGGGCTCACCCTGCTAAGCAGTCCTGTGCCACTGTCTCCCATGTCACACAATCAATTCCAAAGTTCTCAAGAAAGACTTTGAGAATGTCCTTGTATCACTTCTTCTGACCACCATGTGAATGCTTTCCCTGTGTGAGTTCTCCATAAAACAATCTTTTTGGCAAGTGTACGTTTTGCACTCAAACAATGTGGCCAGCCCATTGGAATTGCACTCTCTGAAGCAGAGTTTGAATGCTTGTCAGTTTAGTTCAAGTAAGGACCTCAGTGTCTGGTACCTTATCCTTCCAGGTGATCTTCAGAATCTTCCTAAGACAATTCAAATGGAAGTGATTCAGTTTCCTGGCATGACACTGGTAGACTGTCCAGGTCTCACAGGCATACAACAATGAGGTCAGCACAACAGCTCTGTAGACCTTCAGTCTGGCAGTCAGAATCCAGAATGTGTCCAGAATGACATCATCATCATATCTAGCATTTATGTAGTGTTTTGAGTTTTACAAGGGTTTTTTACAAACATTAACTCATTTTGATCCTAACAACAATTCTTGGAGGTTGGCACTGTTGTTATCTCTATTTTATGGATGAGGAAACTGAGGCAGACCACAGTAAAGTGACTTGCCCAGGGTCACCCTGCTAAGTAATTGTGTGCTGCTGGATTTGACACCAGGTCTGGTGTTCTATCCACTGAGATACCTAGCTGTAGAACTAGAACAGAATAATTACCTCAGTTTTCTTATCTGTATAATGGAGGTAATAATAGCACCTACCTACCAGGGTTGTTGTGAGGGACCAAATGAGATAATATTTGTAAAGTGTTCATCACTGTGCCCAACACATAGTAGGAATTGTATTGTTTTTATTCTATTATTATTGATTATTGTATCATTGTGGTATTACTTTTATTGTTTGTTCTATTATTATTATTATTAATTCAAATCTAGGTTTTCTAAAACCAAATCTGCCTCTCCTCTGTACTACAGTGGACATACCAGCATACTACAGGAGACCCTCTGTTGAAGTCTCTCTCCCAACTTGCCATTTCCAATATTAACTTATTAACATTAACCAAATTAACTTCTTAGTTTTTCTACTACAGTGGGGAAAGTAATCAGTTTTGATTTAGAGGATCTGGATTCCAATTCTGGTTCTGCTATTGCTTGTGTGACTTCTCTAGGCCTCAGTTTACTTTCTTTGTAGAAGGAGAGGAGTGGATGACCTCAAAGTCCCTCCTAGCTCCAAACCCTATGATCAAGCCAATGATTACCTCCAAAGGTCTCCGATTCCTTCAGGAAAAGTTACTCCAGCCCACATGAATTTCTCATATAATTTTCTTTGGTTCTTGATTTTCCCATTAAAACACTACCACATCATTAAATTTTGAGATCCACCCCATCACTGAGATACCTTAGAACACAATCATCAGGTAGGCACCAGTTACTCGGTGGGAGAAGATGAATTCAGTGGAGAAAAGACTACAGGAGGATGTAACTGATAGCAGCATGGAAACCAGTCCCACAGAACAAGCCTGTGAGGCAGGGAAGACAAATATTATTTTCCCTATTTGACAGGAAAAGGAAACCGAGGCTCAGGAACAGGAAGGGACTTGGACAGATCACAGAAATGGAAGTTATTTGTTGGGCTCACCATTATAACAATGATCCCTTTTACAATATTTCTTACAAGATATCAGGAACAGTGGAGAGATTTTCTCCTTAAGAAGAGGTGGGAGGGAGGAGATGAGGTTCGGATCATGCTATTTCAAGATCCTCTGTATTTCTCTTGGACCAAAATCAATCATTAAAATGTAATTTTATTCACATGAAATGATGCTTTCCTTGAGACCTTAGGCACAAATTAAAGTCACCTGTCAAGAGAAGTCTTCCCACAAACCAGTGCCCCCCCTCCCAGTGAGCTCAGCTTATTAATTTTTTTTTTCAAGAGCCCTCTCCACTGTTTAAGAGAATTCTCTGTGTGTGAAGCCGCAGATGTGCAGGAGAGGGGAGAGCACCTTCAAACAAAGGGAGGGGTGTGGGGCTGGAAGGCGAGCCATGGGGAAGCCACAAGGCAGTAAAAACAATTTGGTCCCATAGCGGGGAGACTCCAGCAAGAGCCTATCATGGGAAGATCAAAAGAGGTGTCTGATGCCTCCACTTCTGAGGCCTGGGAAAGTGCCTGAAATTCTCTTCTGTTCTTCTCCCTCAACTGATTAACTGTACCCAATGGAGAATCAATCTTGAGGGAGTGTGATAGCCTGGGAAAAAGCATTTTTCTTGTGAAATTTCTTATTCTTCCTCCCTCATATGGCCCTGAAGGAGTCAGGACCCTCAGGTTCTAGGACTCACTCTTCTGGCATGTGACTTCAGATAAGTCTCTCCCCTCCTGTGAGCCATAGATTCCTAATCACAAAGTGAGAGGCTTTAACTGGCACAGGGCTTCTTGCCCTGTGGGGTCATAGAATCTCAAATCGAAGTAACTTTAGACAATATCTAGTCCAGGGAATTTGGTCTGTGGTCCATGGAGAGATTTCATGGGGCCATGAACTTGGATAAGAAAAAAAGTGTCATTATTTTGACTAACCTTTAGCTGAAAATTTAGCATTTCCTTCAATTAAGATTAAAAAAAATTATTCTAAGAGGGTCTATAGTCTTCCCCAAACTTCCAAAGGGATACATGACATAAAAAAAGTTTAAGAATTCCTGATGATCCCCAAGATCCCTTTCCAGGTCTAAAAGTATTCTGTGATTATCTTTGCTACTTACTACTGATATGTTCACAGACAAATCATTCCCCTTTCTGGATCCAAGTTTCCTCATTGTAAAATGGAAGGAATTAGACGAGATTATTTGCATCATTGATTCATTCATTCACTCTCACCTGCAGCTCCAAGAAGCTGTAGTGTACAAAGCAGCCACACCCTGGTGAAAACCATCTCCAAAGATGGGCTAACCCAGGTTGAGGGTAACTTACAGGTCTCAAACCCATCAGTGAGTTAGAGGACTGTCTTCCTCAAGTATGTGAAAACTTCCCCTCCAGAAGGGGCTGATGAGAACTATTTAATTCAATGGCTATGAAAGCAGTTGAAGCAGATGCTATGGAAAGCTTGATCAGATATCTAAGATACCAATGTCATCTACCAAATCCCAAGCTATCAACAGTCAATTCTGATTTTTTTTGCCACTGAACTTCAATGACTCTGAAAGAGAGAGTGAGGCTGATGACTTTGTGCAACTCCGCCTCATTAAAATAATGTCATTGGTTCCCTTTGAAAATGAAGGACAAACAACAATTCATTCATTCATTCATTCATTCATTCAAATGGCATTCATTGAGCACTTGCTATATGCCAGGCACTATGATAGGAAGTGGAGAAATCAAGTAAAAATGAAAAACAAGCCCCTGCCCTCAAGGAGCTTATATCCTTCTGGAGGCTATAACAGGTAAATTAATGCAATGTCATTTGGAGAGAGAGAAAGAGCTCTAATGACTTGAAGAAGGAGAACCTGCAGGAAGCTAAAGATTCTAAGAGATGGACTCAGGGTGGGATTTTAGCCCCAGATGTTCCCAATACATTGACCTCTTTACTGAAATGAGAATTCTTTGTCCCACAGAGTCTTCACCAAGAAGGCGATCGTCTTATATCAGATGGCTCTGTTTATGTAGTGAAGAAGGATGTCTGGGAAGGAGCATACAGACCTAGGATTTTCTCAGTTTGGGGCATTTCCAGAGTAGCCAGGACTTAAAAAGAGTTTCCTCTTTATAGACAAATTTAAGGGACTCAATCAGATTTACACAACCTGTAAGAGGTCAAGACTTGAATCCAAGCCTTCCTGGCTCTATGATTGGCCCTCGCTCCATTTTGCACACTACCTCTCTGAGTCATTATTGAAATTTCAAACTGTCAGAGCCAGTCTATCCCCACTGTGTAATGTGTGCCCATTGTGTTCAGAGCCCCCAATGAGTAGATCTGGGAAGACAAAAGGAAGTTTCTCACTCTGATAGTTTCTTCTAAATCTGAGATTCTATGTCCAAAGACATTCTATGTCCTTCTAGCTGGCATTCAGATATTAAATATTCAAGTATTACAAGTAATATACTAGTATATGGATGTAGGTAAAATATCCATATTATATATATATATATTATTAATATACATACTAATGTACATAAGATATTAGTATGTTATATATGCTATGTTTGCATATTCATATAATATTAGTGGAATTATATTTTTCTGCTTTTTTTCTTGTTATTGGAAAGAAGGTTCAATGAATGTCAGAGCTACAGTCATAGAACATTAGAATTGAAAGAGACCTAGAATTCTATAGGTATATATGTGTGTATAAACGTATATCTACAAGTACATATATGTCTTTGGAATGGTATATGTATATATGTAGGTGCCCATGTGTGTATGTACATTATATGTTCACATACAAGCCAACACTGCATCTGGTAGGCTACTATCAATGAGGCATTATCCACAGTAACACAAGGACCACATAGAACTCAGTGGTCCCAGGTTGGATAGGCACAGATCTATAGAGTTCCCTATGGATTGTAGGGCTCTCAAAAAGTATGAACGTAGTCCTTTGTTCCTCAGAGATTCTGGGAATCAGAGAATGCACATACCAAGAAAATAGAGTACATCCTTCAGTGTGAATTATTTGTGGAGCTTACCAATTTATATGTGTATATAACATGTGTGGACACATAAATTTGTATGCATCAGTTAAAAATATATATAACATCAGGACAATTTATAAGTGATGCCCTACAATTAATTACTCATTAATACTTTAGGGTATCCACGACCTCATCTGAATAGGTACTACCTCACCCCTCTCTTCCTTCGCAGGTGGAGATCACAACCTAACCAAAGGTCTTTTCATCCTGTGTGATGCTCACTCTTACATTTCCACAAATACTCAATTGAATATTCTCTCAAAAGACTGGAGGAGATCTCTATGCTTTTTTTAAATTTAAATATCCTATGCTACCAGGGCTGTACTCATGGGTATAAAGAGGCTATAAAATATTACCAATAAGGATTTGCTCATGAGATGCAGCAGAAATTATATCACTCATCCTATCACACAGTGAGCACTTAAAAAATGATTTTTCAATTACAGAGTTTCACTGTTTCTTCATGTATTAATACACAATTTTTCTTACCTCAAGGAGTTATAATGAATTTCATGGATCTCACCATCTCTGGCTTAATTGAAACAGAAAAAGAAATTATAGCTGCATTGATTCGTGTGTGCAAAGGCTTGAGTTGATGTCATCCCAACAATTCAATCAACAAACATTTATTAAGTTACCTACTACATGTCAGGAACTGTAGTAGATGTTGGGGATGTAAGCACAATAAATAAAATAGCTCTACTCACAAGAAGCTTATGTCCTAATAAAAGAAACAACAAATGCATATACAATTATAATCTGCCTAATTATATAAGAACAAATATACAAATACATGAAAAATATTTAAATACCAGATAGATTGAGAGAGAAGGCACTAGTAGTTGGTGAAAGCACAAAGAGCTTCATGCAGAAGGTAATGTTTAAGCTATATCATGAAAAAAGAGAAGAATTCTCTGAGATTGGAGGTGAGGAAGGAGTGCCTTCCTGGAATGTAGTACAGCCAATGGAAAGGCAAGAGATGGGATTTTGAGTGGCATACATGAGGAACAGAGAGGAAACCAGTTTGACTGATTGTAGAGTATGGAAAAGGAGTAAAGTACAATGAAACTAGGAAGATAGGTTAAAGTCAGGTTGTCAAAGATTTTAAATGGTGAACAGAGGAACTTATATTTGATTTTAGAGGTCAGGGAACCACAGAGTTGATTGAATAGGGAAGTGATATGGTCAGATACACTTAAAGAAACTGCCTTTGGCAGCAGTGTGTGAAATGAAATGAGTGAGAAACTCAATGCAGGGGGACGACTTAGGATGCTGTTGCAATCATCCAAGAGGTGATGAATCAGGGCTAAAGCTAGAGTGCTAGTTATATAACAGAGAGGAATCAGATATGAAAAATAATGAGTAAGGAGAAATGGCAAAATTTGGAAACGGTGTGTATGGAGTGAAACAGAGAGAGGAGTGGCTGCAGATCTCAGAGACTAGAAAATTATGATGGTGTCCATAGAAATAGGGAAGTTTGGAAGAGTGGTAGTTTTGGAGAGAAAGATGAGTTCAGGTTTGAACACGTTGAATTTGAAATGTCTCTGAGACATCCAGTTTGAAAAATCCAACAGACAATTGGCAATGCAGTATTTAGAGCTCAGGGGAGAAATTTAGGTTAGATATAAAGATCTAGAGTCACAACAGAAATGACAGTTAAACTCATGGGAACAGATGAGGTCACCGAGACACAGAATGTGTAAAAAGAAGTAGGGGACCAAGGCAAAGCCTTAGGCCACAGTCAGGACATATGATATGGATGATGAACCAGCAAAGAAGATGTATTAAAACAGGCAGGAGAACCAGGAGTAATCAGGAGGGGAACATGATCAACAGCATCAAATACAGAAGATAGGACAATAAAGGTAAGGACTTCAAATGGCCCAAAAGATTTGACAGTTAAGAAGCATTGGGAAACATAGAACCCTGTGAAATCCCAAGATAAAATGTAAAAGCAAAATGTCCCAAAATAGTTCAAAAGTGAAATGAAAAACCTAAAATAAGAAGTTAGAAGACGAGAATGTCAGAAATTGTAGCCCATGCAGCAGAAATAATTAGCAAAGTAGAAGACTTTGAATCCATAGTGGTAAATTTCTCCAAAAAAAGTTAAAGAGAGAACAAATTTGGAATGGAAATATACTGAAGTTAGGGGACATTGAAAAGAAGAGGTAAAAAAAGGCAACAATCCTTTAAGTATATATGATCTCAAAAGATGGGATATGCAGCTATAACTTGAAGATCATAAATCTCCCAGAAGAACATGATAAATTACAAAAGTCTAATATCGTAATTCAGAACATAATACAAGAAAAATGTCCAGAATTTCTGAATGCAGAAAACAGTACCAATTGAAAAAATCTACATATCACCTGTATGGGAAAAAAATTCTGAACCTCAAACTTCAAAATACATAGTATTTGAATTTAATAATTCTACTGACAAATAAGACATTCTGCAAGCAACTGGGAGAAAGACTTTCAAATAAGAAGGAAAGAAAACTCAAACAGCACAATGCTATTCTGGATCCACTGAAAACAATAGAAAGGAGTAAAATATTATATTATGAAAAGTGAAGTGTTCCTACTTTTAAAAAAAAGACATGAAGAAAATGTATGACTTGTACACACCCTAAACAACAGAAACAGAAAAATGGTACATAATTACAACTATCATTGAAAGAATGAGCAATGAAAAAAAATGATCTTGATTATAGAATGTATTATAAGAAAGGAGGAAAAGATTTACTCATGGGATTAAAAGAAAAAGGAAAGATAAGGGTCACTAAAATATTTTAAAATAGATACAAGGGGATAAAAATAAAGGCAGAGATTGAAGAAAAGGGATAAGTGATAGTAGAGACAGTAGCAGGTCTAAAGTATCCTGGACTAAAATTTCACAACCCTACTACAGGAGAATCAATGTATTTTGTGCAACAAAATTGCAGAATGGGAGAGTGAATAATGGAAAAGCAAAGAATTGGAAACAGAGCAATATGTGATCTAGTCCATAAGTGAACAATGAAGGGGAGATAATTCCTTATGGTCTCTCAGCAAGAACATGTACCACAGGAAAACTGGAGAGGTAACAGAAGAAAAAGATTGGAATAGGGAAAATTAATGGAGGAGATACTAACCCAATGGGAGTAGGGGATTCCACTGAAAAGAATACCTGTGGTGGAAATCATCTATGTTTACAGTGGGAGATGAAGTTCTTAGTATGGAAGAAGTTGGTACATAGGGAAAGCACATCCCCTGTGAAGTTTTGTGGTTCCATAAACAAAATCCCCATCCTCAGAGGAAAGAAAAGTTCCTGGGAACAACTGGCACCCAGAAGGGTAAGACAAAAATGAGATTGGGATGAGAGTCTGTTGAAACTAGATTACATTAAAGCAGATAAAGCATACTGTAGGCATAACATACCAACTTAAAACAAAAAGGAAGCATCTTATAAAAAGTAGTGCTAGAGAGAAAAATGGAAGAAAACATTAATCTTCATGCATTTTTAAGCATTTACTATGTGTCAGGCCCTGTGCTAGGTGCAAGGGATACAAACACAAAGAATGAAACAATTCCAGATCACAGGGATCTTACATTCTAGTTAGAGAGGCAACAGAGAGATAGTTGATAGACAAATATGGTTTACATATAAAAGGAGTTTATTGCATGCAATTGAAAAATTTTTGCACAAGCAAAATTAATACTAGGATAAGAAGGAGTTGATGGGGGAAGGGGGAATGGAAACAGCAACAACTACATAATAAAATGAATATTGCAAAATTATGAAGAACAAACATGGGCCCATGGAAAGATATTGGGATACCCCACCCCACTCCTTTGTGGTGTTGGGAAGTTCACAAGTGTGCAACACTGCATATATTTTCAGACTTTTTTGATATAGTGACCATTTTTTGTGGATTTTTTTCTTCCTATTTTCTTTTTATGATTTTTTTTATCTGAGTGTATCTTAAGATATACAGAGAGTGGACCACTAGGAAAAATGTTGGTGATATAAAAAGAAAAAAGCAATTAAAAAAAAGAAAGTTAATGTTTCAAAATTTCTAAGAACAAGAATGACCCCTAAAGAATAGATATGAGAAAACACCTACCTCCATTTCATTTGCAGAAGTAGGAGATCCACATGTATAGACCACTGCATATATTTTCTTTTTTAATGTATTTATCAGTTTTTTCTTATTTTTTTCTATTCTTCTTTTTTATCTTAAAAGTATTCTTAGTTCTATGGGATGACTTTTTGGGAGGAAGAAACATGAGGTGTAAAGGAGGAAGCTTATTTGATGATATTACAAAAATCAATAAAAATATATTTAAATTTTTCAGAAAATAAACATATAAAACCAAAAATCATCTCCTAATAGATAGTAGTCAAACAAAATGAATATTTCTCAAAAATTATAAACTAGGTAACAACCACAGAAAGAATGCTCTAGTTCTAAAAATAAGAAAAACTTAAACCAAAAGAACTCTGAGGTTTCAATTTACACCAAGCAAATTAGTAAAGATAACTAAAGATGGAAATAGTCAGTGATGCAAAAGTTATAGAAAGACAGGCACACTCATGCATTGTTTGTGGAGCTGAGAATCAGTACAACAATTCTAGAAAGAAATTTGGAATTATGGAAACAAAGTAGCTAAGGTATCCATGCTCTTTGACCCAGAGATTTTTCTGCCAAGCATACACTCCAAGGAGGTCATAGATGAAAAGACAGGCTCCATACACACCAAAATACTTATAATAACACTTTTTGCAGGAACAAAGAACTGAAAACAAAGTACATGTTCATTGATTGTGGAATGGCAACACAAACTATAGCACATGAATATAATAGATTAAGTATTGCTGATACTAAAAAAAAAAATTAATGGGTACAGAGAGAAGTAAACAGAGCAAAGAAAACAATATAAGCAGAGAAAACACAATCACAATAAAACAAAAACTGAATATTGCAAAATTGACAGAGGATAAGCTTGCCCCAATGAAGAGATATGAGAAAACTCTTCCCCTTCTTCCATTGCAGAAATAAGGGGGTAGGGCAGAGTCAAGATGAAGGAGTAGAAAGAGGACCTCCACATGGCTCCGGCTCTCACCACCTCCAATCCATGTAAAAGGGGACTCTGAACAAACTTTGGAGCTACAGAACTCAGAAAATGACACAGAGAAGCTAACTTCCTATCCAGTACAGCCCGGAAGGCCAGCAGCAATCGGCCAGCTCAGCACTCTGGGAGCCCAGCCCCACCGAGGTTTTAGCCCCAGGGCGGGCCTGGCTAGCAAGTCACCTAACCCTTATTGTCCGGGGAGGAGGGACCCGGTAAGGTCGGTGTTATTATGCCTATTTTATATATGAGGAAACTGAGGCATACAATTTAAGTGACTTGTCCAAGGTCACACAGTTACTACGTGTTTGAGTCTGGATTTGAGATGAAAAACATCTCTCCCCACTCCTTTACAGAAGTAGGAATAAGCAATTGGGGAACACTGCATACAACATGAGATTTTCTTTATGTGCTAGATGGTTTTGGTGAATTTTCTTATCACTTCTTCCACCTTTTAATAATTTGTTTGACTGTCAGGGTGAGGGAGATGGATTACAGTTTAATAAGTAAAAGAAATCAGTAAAAATCTTTTTTCTGAAAATACCTTTGAAGGGAGCAGTTTGGGTCAAGTAATGAGGTTGAAGGCTAGATTGCAAAGGGTTAAGGAAAGAGGAAAGGAAATAGAAGCATCAAGCATAGCCTTTTCTAGGAGCTAGGCTGAGGAAAATAGGAGTGATATAGAATGATAGCTTGAGGAGATGGTAGGGTCTAGTGAAAAAAAATGTGGTTGGTTGGTTTTTAGTTGTTTTTGTTTTTTATTTGGTTGGGGGGATTGGATAAGGAGACTTGGCATGTTGGAAAGCATTGGGGAAGGAACCACTTTATAGGGGAAAGACTGGATCTCATGGGGGAATGATTGAAGTTGAAATCTGCTGGAAAAGATAAGAGGGGGTGAGATCAAGGGCACACGTAGAGAGGCTGACCTTGGCAAGGAGAAGAGCCCACTCAGAGTCAGACAATGAGGGAAAAGGAGGACAGGGTATAGGTTGATGTCAAGGAGAGTAGGGATAAAGAGAAAAGAAAACAAGTTCACATTGAAGGGGCTCAATTTTTCTCAGAAAAGAGGCAAGGTCTCACGTGAGACAGTCTCTTGTAGGACAGCAAGAAATAATGAACCAAAGAATTCGGAGGGAAAAAAATCATTAATTTTCTATGTATTCATCTACAGAATGAATCTTCTGATGTCTAATCAGGTCTGTGCTTTAGCTAAAAGCCTTCCCACATTAGTTAGATCCCCTTAAGGTTTCTTCCAGCATCACTTCTCAAATGAACAGCAAAATTGGACCTCTGAAGATCTTCTCACGTTCATTATGTTTGTAAAGGGTTTCTCTCTAGGATGGGTTCTCTCATGCCCAGAGAAGTTGGACCTTTTTGGAAACTGGAATTTCTCATGGAAGAAAAAGTTTTTATCCAAGGGTATCAGTGGGAAAATAGAGAATATCTTCTGGAAGACTTGGTAAATCATATTAGAGACCACCTCCTTTACCTATGCCCCTCCCTTCTAGGTAAATTTCATTGGGAAAGAAAGCCTATGATAGCCCCCTCAAAAAAAAATTCTGGTTTGAGGGACCTCTCTGTGACTTATGGGACTTAAAAGTTACCTTACTCTAGACTACATGTTATTAACCTGGGATCTGTAAACTTTTTTTTAATATTTTGATAAATGTATTTCAATATAATTTGTTTCCTTTTTAATTCTAGGCATTTTATTTTATGCATTTAAAAACATTAAATCTGGGAAAGGGTCCACAGACTTCACCAGATTGCCAAAGAGGGGTCCAAGACACCAAAAAAATCTTAAGGTTAAGAACCTTTCCTCTTGACCTTCTCCCATCCCATCCCACTCCTTCCCAACAACCCTGCCCTGTCCTTTTATGGAAAATCTACATGCCAAGTTTGTATAAGTAAGGACTCCTCTAGACAATGCTTACCTCTCCCCTGCCTGTGACATCAGATATGGGCAAACAATGAGATGTGCCTGAACAAGGGCCCCCACCCTCATCCCCTCCCTATAAAACCCCACAGGCCTTGCTTGTCTCTACAGGATGCCCTGGTATGGAGAAGACAGGACCTCGGATGTCCTGAACATCAACTAGGAGAGATATTAAAGCTGATTGTGCCAAGACTGCCAACAGCAGTCTCCCCTGTGGACACTCACTAACCCCATCCCTTCCTCTTCCTGAAGGGGCCTGACTCATGTCACCTTTCTTTTCAGTTATCCTTCTTGGCCTTCCAATCTCCAGATGGTTCACTTTAAGAAGTTATAAGAATGGAATCACCATCTAGACCCAGAGAGCTTCCTTCAGAATTCACCTAGTCCAGAAACCTCATTCTTTATATATAAGGAAACTGCCCACTATCACACATAAGTATCAAAGAAGGGGATTTTTTAATTCAGGTTCTCTGACTCCAAATCCAGTGAGTCTTTCACTTTGTACAACATAAGAGCTTTCAATTTGTATTACTGTTACATTTTAGGATATGGCCATATAACAAGAAGTGGGAGGTGATTTCTAAGCCACGATCTTGTTAGAACAAGAGAACAATATTTGTTGATTTTTTTCTTTTGTGCCATAGAAGTAGACATGTGCAAGATATATTCACAGACTTCTTCCTATATGCCCCAGAGAAGAAACAGAAGCTATACTTAACTGCAGATTGAAAGTGGAAGGAAAAACTAAGAAAAAAAAGCTGAAGCCCTTGATTCTTGTTTAATTGACAGGATTGTGATTCTAGACCTTGATCACCAGGTAGATAATTAGCTAATAAATTAACTGGTTGGTGGTTGCCCTGCTACCAGGAAAACCAGCCACCAGACCCTTGACAGCTCCTGGAAACTTAACTTCGACGATACCAGCTATGAAGAAGATAAAATAGACTATATTATAAATGATATTGATAATATTGTTGCAGGCACAGAAATATGTCAGATATAAGGAGAACATTATTCAAGGTCAAGGAAAAAATTCAAGTCTTGCCTCTTCACATATATACTGACTGTGTGCATACATGAGTGTGTGTGTTTGTATGACCTTGGGCAAATCATAATTTCCCAATGCTCCAGATAACTTTTATGTAACTAGTTTCAGAGAATTGATGATAGATGGATGGGGTTTCCTCACCTGGGAGAGATTCCTTATACCAATGAAATGTCTAGTGTGAATATAAAGGAGGAAAAATAAAGGACACAGGTTACAGAAGAGGAAGACTGTATAAATCTATCTTTCTCTCTTAGAAGGCTTTTAAGATTGAATACTCAAATGTGTACACTTCAATGAGAATGTGTCCCTTGCAGGGATTTTCCAATACCAAACTAAATTGTAATTGGATTTACCATTGGGGTTCAAACTTTTCCAGCCTCTAGGTTCTTAGCTGACTTAGTTGCCATAAGCTTACTAACCTGTGTGACCTTTGACAAATCTGCACCCCATGCCTCTTATCAAAAGTGCCAAGATCAAGATGAACCCCAATGGTGAATCCAATGGCAATTCAGTTTGGGACTGGAAAATCCCTCCAAAGGACACATTCTCATTGAAACATACACATTTCAAAGATGCCTAAAAGGTTCCTCTGGGGCACTTCAATTAGGTTGGCTGACAATTTGGCAGGTTCATTGCGATGAATGTTCTTTTTGGTCTTCGCAACAGTTAGACCCTCTGAGCTACAATCTTCATTTGATTCTTTCCCACCAAAGCATTGCCATGATTCACCACCCATTTGGTTAATCTGGGGAGACTTGGTTGCAATAATTGCTCAAGTCTTGTTTGGTTTTGTCTTTCCTCTAAGCTGTGTGTGCTAGTATTTCCCCTGGGGTGGGGATGTGAATGAATCGAAAAGCCCAATCTCCTCACCCACAATGAACAATGTGCCCAACTTAGCAGCAGCCCCACTGGTACCTTCCTTCAAGTCACAGGTATGAATGTCAGTAACAGGTGAGAGTTCTCTTCTGGGGTTCCACTCAGTCAACTCTATGGACAATCTTTCACATGATGGGGAAAAGAAGACGTTTGGAGGCATACACAGGAGCTTTAATTCACTCATGGTCAATGGTAGTATGTCTCACAACCCATCTTTCCCAGTCTACTTCTTACTTTTCCTTTCTCTCTTTTTTTTACAGGCAATCAATCAGAGGAGTTAAGTGACTTGCCCCCAGGGTCACAGAGTAGTAAGTATATGAGTCTAGATTTGAACTCAGGTCCTCCTAACTCCAGCCAGGGCCAGTGCTCTATCAACTGTACCAATTTGATCCCTCCCCAATCAATTTCTGATTGCATCCATCTGCAGCAGCAATTCAGAGGTCAGAAATTGTATTATCACCTGTATATCAGAGATTAATAGCTAGAATCCAGAATTAGGGAGATTACTTGCTAGTTTCACTGTATGAAGATTTCATATCTGGAATGTTAGCATTTAAATTCTCCAGGTGCCTTCTTTTAGAATGCCTTTGAGTAGAGGTTTGAGGTATCCTGATCAAAGGGAGAAAGGGATCTTAGGAGGCACATACAGAGAAGGGTGAGCGGGATGTTAAGAAAAAGAACTTCAAACCACATTATATCAAAGAATGTGGATATGTTCTGGAAAAGACAAGATTTCAGGGGTGAATATTCAGCCTTTAAATATATGAAGGTTATCAGTATGGAAAAAAGATATAATAGGCATCAATCAGTCATTCAAACATATACCAGGAACTATGCTAAATTAGTACTAGGGATATAAATTACAAAGGATAAAAACAATTCTACTCTCAAATGCATCTCGATCATTCAGTCCTATGCCAGGACTCTGTGCTAAGGTGCTAGGGATATATATAGAGAGAGTGAAACAACCCTATACTCAAATCCATTCAGGCAGCCCATTAGCTGAACTTTGCTTAGCCTGAGAGAGTTCAAAGGGTAGAAGATTTCAGTTCAGCATAAGGCCAACATAAATCACTTAGAGCTATCCAATAATGGAACAAGCTGTTTTCCTGTTCAAGCAGATATGCGGATGGGAATGATCACTTGTTGGGGATCCAGTGTGACTTGGATGTGTTCACAATTCACTCAGGCCAAACCTCAGCCTCTGGAGGGTCCTGTCTTTCCTGAGGTTTTCTCATGTTGTCTTGGGGGGAGTACAACTCTACCCCCTTTATTTTTGCTGTTCTATGTACATTTTGTGGCTATTTTCTGCCTGTAGAGGAAATCTGGAAAGCCTGGAAATTTCTGATCTAACTGCCCTCCGCCACCTTCCCAGACTTGGAGAAGAATTTGTACAAGATGGCCTCCAAAGGGTCAATTTCTCTGGGCAATGGGCTCTTTTTCAGTAGCTTATTGTATATACTGACTTCCAAAAATCTGTTGCAGCTGTATGAAAATGAGGCCCCGGACTGAGTTAGTATTGTATAAATTATGTATTGATTATGAATGCACACAATACTTTCAGCAGAGAAAAGGAAATAAGCATTTTGTATAGCACTTAATAGGCTAAACACTAAAAACATTACCTCATTTGATCCTTACAACAACCTTGAGGTATCAGTAGGTACTGATAATATATATCTCCATTAGGTGACTATTTAGAGTCAAACAGCTAGTAATGTCTGAGGCCAGATCTGAATTCAGCTCTTCCTACTCCAGACCCAGTGCTCTGAGATCCATTGTGCCACCTAGCTGACAATAATTCCTAAACTGCTCAAAAAAATCAGTAGCAATTACCACTCCCAATATAGTGACACTTACACATGACCCCATCCTGCCCTAAAGTCAACACAGTAGTAATGGGCCCCTCTAATCATAACTGGGCAGCTTAAATGTCAAGTGATTGAATGTTGGAATCATGTCTTCCAGACATGAGTTCAAATCCTACCTCAGACAGTTACTTAACAACCCGGGCAAATAACTTAATCACCTCTGGCTCAGTTTCCCCATGAGTAAAATTGGAATAATAATAATAGCACTTACTCCCAGGGCTGTTGTTAGTATCAAATGAGAGATGATATAAATTATAAATTGTAATTATTATATTTTATAAATATACTATAATAAATTAAATTGTGAATTGTTATAAATTACAAATTGTGAAAATGTTTGCAAAGCTTAAAGTCCTATATGACACTCATCTTCATCCTCATCATCCTCATCTAGGTCAGCAGTCCTTCCCTTCCTCAAGAACTCTCTGTGGCTCCTCGTGAGCCTCTGGGATCAGAGACGAATTCCGCTGTTTGGCATTTATTTA
This sequence comes from Petaurus breviceps papuanus, assembly GCF_028583685.1. NCBI lineage: Eukaryota > Metazoa > Chordata > Mammalia > Diprotodontia > Petauridae > Petaurus > Petaurus breviceps. The sequence goes on from NW_027185771.1 coordinate 10,221,196, forward strand.
GACCTTTGCATCAAATGACAGCTCCAACTCAGCCTTTAGGACTTATTTCATGTTTTTCCACCCTCACATACTTTATGCCCTGCCAAACTGATGTAAGACTGGATAGATCTCCCACCTCTGAGCCTTTTGCATGGACTGTTCCCAACTCTAGGAATGACCTCCCTTCTCATTCTTTGCTCACTTTCCTTAGTGGGTCCCCAGCCATCCACCAATATTGATACTATTTATTTGTTATATATATTATCTATGTGCATGTCATTTTCTTTAACTAGGAATGTAACAGGAACTACACATTTTTTTTGGTCTTTGATTTCTATAGTACCTAGAAGCTACATGCACCTGATAGATATATTGTTAAGCTATTCAATAAACGCTATGGAACTGAATTGAGAACTATGTTACAGTCACTGTTACCTACCTATGCTTCCAGGCCAGTGGCAAGACAAAAAGTCAAGAGTCTAGTGATGGCTCAGGATGAAGTTCTGAGGCGTTTTCCACGTCTGACCAAACTCTTAAATGCTCACAGCACTTGCTTCAGCTGCCTTCATGACCCTTGAAAGAAATTATTCTCATTGTGGTGCAATCCTCACTGAACACCCTATATAACTAACAGACTGAAAAGTGGCAATGGATCTCATCTTCATCATTTAGAAACCATATGAAAAGTCTAATATGACTCCTTTCTCTACATGCTTAAAAATTAAATGTTGGCGCTCACATAAACATGTACAAGCGTACATACACGTGATGTCTAAATTATCAAAAATTTGACCTTCGTTATAATTGCATCTTCACAACAACCCTAAATGTAAATTATTTCAAGTCTCCATTTCCTAGATGCAGAAATAAGGCTCAGAGAAATCAAGATGACCCACTTCTAAAGGAAGTTTTAGTTAGAACTCCAACCCAACTGCTCTGATTCTAAATCCAGAATGTTTAATTATTTGCCATATCACAACCCTCAGGAATCTTCATAACCTGGGTAGATAAAGGTGGAAGAATTAACCATCTCCATGACATAAGAATTTGTGAGACAGAAACAAGAGACTATTGTAAATGGTCACTCGGCAGTCCCGGAAAAGGTTCTGGGGCTCACATAAGAGAAAGTTTTGTGATTTTCATTTTACTTTCAAACAGACTGTGAGAGAAATTATAATTTCTCTCTTGTACTAAATAACTAATTGCTGATTTAGAATCAAGGTTTTTCTCCTTTTCTATTTTCTCCCAGGCTCTAAGATCTAATCAAAGGCAGTAAAAGAAATTCTAAGTATAGGTTAATAGGTGGATTCCTGCTCAATTGTGTTTACCTTCGGACAGGACAGGTCTGGAAAAATATGGATTCTTTTTTTTTTATCAGACAGGTTGATATGGAAATTAGTAAATCTCTTTGACTAAGACTAGTGTGATCCAAGCCACATATCCCTAATACTCTCATTAGCTCATTATAATATTCATTTTCTCATTAATTGTTAACCAGAATCGAATGACTTTGGCATTTGAACACATTGCCACTGAATGCCTTTATTAATTACATTAGATCTAGCATTGGCTAATAAAATGATTAATTACCCAAAAAATTACCCAGAAACTCTTGAACTTTTTAAACATCCCACTGATACCATAAATGGCCTCGGTGTCAGGAAGCACTAAGTTCAAGGCTTGCCTCAGACTCACACCTCTGGGCAAGTCACTTAACCCTCAATACTCTAGGCATCTTTATAAGACTATAAGTTGACCTGCTGTGCTAATGCTGTGTCAGTAATTAGACGTATTTCCTCAGTATAAAAGTTACCTTGTTACCTATTCCAATAAAAAACCTCAGGTCTGGTTCCTACTCCTATTTCACTTTTGGTCATGTTTTCACATCAGATTCTATGAATAACCAACCACATACTCTGTAAATAAGATATTAGAAGATCTGGATTCAAATCCTACCTCTGAGGTGACCTTGGACACTCAGTTAAATTCCTTGGGGCCTCAGGGTCCTGAGGGAGGTTGGGAGTTGGATTAAGCTGGCCTTTGAGGTCTCTTCCAGTCCTATGTAGATCAATACTAGTAACACCATTACTCACATTTCTATAGAGTTTACAAAACACCTTCCTCTCTCCTCTACAACATACAGGATAGAGAAGAAAATTAGCAAAATGGCAGGGGAGAAATTATGTCCAGTCTCAAGGTGCAACTCAGCAATCAATCAATGCTTGTTGTTATTGTTTAAATATAAAACTAGGCTTATACTCAAAAGAGATCAAAGAAAAAGGAAAAGGTTCCTTATGTAGGAACCTTTTTGTAATGGTAAAAAAAATCCCTAGAAACTAAGGAAATGCCTATCAAATTGGAAATGGCCATCTAAGTTATGGCATATGTACATGTCATGGAATATTATTGTGCTATAAGAAATGAGGAAAGAGATGATGTAAAAAAGGCATGGGAAGACTTTTATGAACTGATGCAGAGGGAAGTGAGCACAACCAGGAGAACAATTTATACTAAATTCAATGTCAATAGGAATAAAAACATTTTGAGGGTTTTTATAAACTTATGAACAATGAAATATGACAAAAACATGAGAATAATTTCTATAACAACACTGTCAAAAGCAACTTTGAAAGTTGTAAGAACTATGATTATCCCAATGACCATTCATGATTCCAAAGGACCAGTAATAATGATACCTATTATCCAGAGACAGGGGCAGGTGGCTGGGGCGGGGGTGGGGGGGGTGGGGGGGGAGGTGTGATTGATTTAGGCTTCAGAATGAGACATTCTCATTGTTATTATATACACATAATATACTCATCTCATCTGAATATATGTGTATATATACTTATAGAGATAACCATTGAGAAAATTTATCTTTTTATTTTGCATTTTTTAAAATAATTTTTTCTTTGCTTTTTTTCAATGGGGCGAGGCTGAGAAGGAATAAAACAGATTTCTAATAAAAAATAGAGGTGGAAAGGTTCTAAAGATATGGAATCTTGCATGCACTTTCCAATGAGACCACTGGTTTATTTAATTGTTTTATTTCACTACAAGAGGATCTCTCACAGTGTAGGGATAATCTGTAAAAGTCCACAAGAGTAAAAACAAATGATTACCAATATTTTAAAGAAATAAATATTCAAAAGACAATCTATATATGACCTTTTTTTTAACATCAAGCTTTCACAACACAATAAGACGCTAGGTCCCACCAGCTAATCTCTAAAATTGGGGCTATAAAGACAGTCAATCTTAGATCATTCAGACAGACACCCTATTTATTTTCTATCTTTGTCTGTCAACACCATCCCACTTCCCCAGATAATTGCTAGTCTTTGACTTCATCTAATGTTGTTGTGCTGAATGCAACTGAAGACATTAAAAGAAACATTATTTTTCTCCCAGAGTCCTTTATTGTCCACTAAGTATCCTGAAAGTTTGTGGCTCTGGACCTTTGAATTTTGCATCTCATTACATCTGCCAGTCACCTTTCTCCCATTTTTAAGAGGCCTTCCTTTTTTTTTTTTTTTTTTGTCTGTGCAAGCCCCTGATCACACAAAAAAAGAGAGAGTATTAGGACAGAAACCAAAGCTGGAACCTAGGCTTAGAAGTCAATATCAGGGCCAACACTCAGAATATAGAATATGAGGTGGGGACGTGAAGGGTAAGACAGACAGACAGATGGAGGGAGAGGGAAGGAAGGAGGGATAAAGGGAAGGAAGGAAGGAAGGAAGGAAGGAAGGAAGAAAAAAAAGCTTAATATATTCAATTATCTGAAAAGTCATTTAAAAATTCCTCTGAGGGGTATTTTTTTGCTGAGTTTTTACCTCCCCCAGCCTTATAGGGTGTATCAGGGGTGGGGAGCCTTTGACCTGGAGGCCACATGTGGCCCTTCTAGGTCCTTGGTGGCAACCGTTTGACTTAGTCGAAGTTTTACAGAACAAATCCTTTTATGAAAGGAATTTGTTCTGTGTAGTTTGGATTCGGTCAAAGGGGGCCGAACGTGAAGACCCTAGAGGGCCTCGAGGCCACAGGTTCACCCACCCTCAATAATCCAACCACTTCATTGTGTAGATTGAGGAAAGTTGAGGCCCTGGGAGGATAAGCAGAGAAAGAAAAAGGGTTTTGAGAAACCTCAGCCTTCGACAAGCTCCCATTCTAATAGAGGAAGCACACGCAAATAACTGTGAGTGTCCAAAATACACAGTGTCAATGGAAGGCGGCTGAGTGACAGGAGAGGTATGGGCCTCTGGAGACCCCCTGCCTCAGAGCTTCGGAGCCTGCCCACTGCCTCTCAGGATAATAAATGGGTACCAGTGCTCAGGCCCCTCCTTGGTCCCAGCCCCTGAGAAGCCAAAGCCAATCCAGTTAGTCCAGAAGTCGGTTTGTTTTCCTTGGGCACTCAGGATTGCATCAGCACGGCATGAGCCATGTTCCAGCATGTGAAATTCAGTTACCAGGTCTGACAGCTCCATCTGGCAGAAAGCAGCAACCAGCTCCATCGGCGCCAGGGACAGGAGAGAATAATTAAGTGCTGAAATCTGCATGAGACAGAGCTGGTCCTATCAGATTGTGTGGGTGCCAGCATTTGATTTCCCCTAACAACAAGGGCACCCTCAGAAACCAGATAGAGAGATAGGATGGCATACATGACACCTTTTGAAGGACTACATAGCTCTGGGAGGAGTGTCCCCAGGGTAGGAGCCACCAATAAGGGTTGGTCCTTCCTTATTTTGCAACTTCACATCCTGCTGGTGAGAGGCTCTGGGTGGAGTTCCCCGGGAAAGCCAGATCAACTGGAAAAAAGTCCTCTCTCTGAGAGGTGAGGCAGTGTTAAGTGGTGGAAAGTACCCTCTACCGGGTCCCACTTCTGGTTCTGCCATTAACTGTATGGGTCACCTTTTGCAAGTCATTTCCCTCTCCCTGGGTCTTGATTTCCCTTTTTGATAAAATGATGGTGTTGCAAATAAGCAGTGGACAGAAAAACATTACCCCTACCCTGCTCCAAAAGTTCTGCTTACTCTGTTGTGACCTTGGATAAGTCACTTAGGCTTATGTTGAACCCTCACCAGTAAAATGAAGAGGTTGCTCTAGATGGTCCCTGAATTAACTTCCTGCACTCCAAAAAAAAAAGTCATACCCTTTGACCCAATAATTCCATTGTTGTAAACATAACTTGTGGTACCAAAAAATAAAAACAAAATTAATACTTGGGTTTGGGTACCATTTTGGACACATACTGGGTATGTGACTATGGATCCCTGCCAGTCTTCCCATGTAACTCCCTAAGGCTATGTGTCATACAACAGTTATAAATCTATATTGGTGGAGGGCATTTCCACATGAAAAAGGTCTCTATTGGGATGAAACCATAGATATAAAACAAACAACAATAACAACACACGCTATTCAAAAATCTTCATTAAATGTCAAATTGATCTTCCTGAGGCACAGGTCTAACTCTGTCAGACTCCCCTACCCCGCACCCCTGCACCATGCAGCCACCATCCCCCCATTCAATAAACTCCCACCACCTCCCAGATCAAATATAAAATTCTCTTTGAGGCATTCAAAACCCTTCCTAACATGGCCCTTTCCCACTTCTCCAATCTTCTAACATTTTTACTCCCTTCTACATAGTCTGTCTTCCACTTCTATTGACCTTCTTCCTAATTCCTTAAACACCACATTCCATCACCATATTCTAAGCATCATCATTACTGACTAACCCATATGCCTGGAATTCTCTTCCTCCTCACCTCTACCTCCCATGTTCCCTGGCTTCCTTCAAGGCTCAGCTAAATCTTACCTTCTTCAAGAAGTCTTTTCTATCCTCTTGCCTTCTCTCTGAGTCGACCCCCTAATTACATATGTGTATACCTATATACACACAATATATATGTATATGCATATATACATATATATTTATATGTGTACTCATTATTGTATGTGTATAGTGTGTGTTGTGTTTGTGTGTATATGTATATATCTTATTTGTACGTCGTTTGTATATTGTCTGCCCAATTAGATCTGGAGCTCCTTGATAACAGAAGATGGTTTTTGCATTTCTTTTGTATGCCCAGCATTTAGCACAGTGTCTGGCACATAATAAGTGCTGAATAATAAGATACTTAATAAATGCTAGCTGATTGAGTGACATGTAATAACTGCAAAACAAAAATCTAAATATACAGTAATAGTTAATCAACACTTATTAAACGCCTACAAGGTAACAGGGATACTGGTTAAATAAATTGATGTATATATGGAATGGAATGAAATATAATTTAATGAAGATGGGTAAGTATCCTCAGGAATGAAGCATGGAAATAGCCCTGGATTTAGAGCCAAAGGGTGTGGGTTCGAATGCCAACTCTGAAAAGTTCTGCTTACTCTGTTGTGACCTCAGATAAGTCACTTAGCCTTATGTTCCCTCACCAATAAAATGAAGAGATTGTTCTAGAGAGCCCCTGATTTACCTTCCTGCTCTAAATCTGCTATCCCATGAAAGCAGAGAAATCTGGAAAGAATTTTATGCAACAGTGCAAAGAGAGAAGCAGATCTGGTCTGAGGAATGGAGTGCATCCTATCTATACCCATATCAGGAACAGAAGGAAGGAGGATAGTTCAACTTAACAAATTATCCCAGGAGGATTTAGAGAAAATCATTGAAAAAAATAGTTACAGGGCTTTACTTGCTGAAATTTATAAGGTAGAGAGAGTAAAGGGTCATAGGATGTAGAAAGATAACTTCAGAACCAGAAGGTCCAAGCTCTGTCAAGCTCTAACATATATCATATGACCCAGAAAAAGCCTCAATTTCTCAGTGCCCTAATGAGTTCTCTAAGACCACAAGTTACAGAGAAGGTGCCCATCTCTATTGGCACAGAGACATTTTCCTCACTTGGGAGTTCCCCTATCCCAGTGAAATTTTAGAGCTAGTGAAAATAAACACGCACACCGGCTTACATGTGCACACACAGTGAATTATTCAGAGCGTTTATTGGATATATTGATAGCCAATGTTAAATTTTTAATTAAAAAAAATAAACAGGATAGGACTATGGAATAGTGACTAGACCTATGATTTCACTGGTTTAGGGAAATTCCAGGTGAGGAAACTCCCTCTGCCAAAGCAAGTCTATCAATCAGAGATTTTTTTAAAAATGAAGTTGTATTTTTTCCCCACCCAACTTCGCTGAAATCTATACATAGATCCTTTTAAGGGTCAGGTAGAAGATCTCTTCCTCACTCCCACCTCCAAGTGTTATCACAGAGAAGATTAACAACCTTTCCATGGAATCATCCCTACCTACTATGACCCCATGAACTTGGGACATGATATCAATTTACCCAGTCAATTAGATGTGGCTACTCTAAGCTAGCACCACTGTACCTTGTTGGGTTAATCCAATCTGAACAACTTTCTTGTTGGATTCAGTGTGGTTGAACACCACTCCCCATCCCCATATATAAGGAGAACACGACCCTTGTTTGAAGAACCTAGACTACCAATGAAATAGAATATTTTCAAAGGTAAGAAGTGCTTGGGCTTTGTCTTTATGTCCCAACACCAGTATGCATGGCAACCTGATGCATGGTAGACAGGTAATGAATGCTTGTTGAATTGATTAGAACTCTGGAATTGGATGAGTAATTGCTAGGATTGGCTCTGCTTCCCATGTCTTTACCATGCTGACTTCACTACAGCCATCATCCTTATCTCTGTCCCACTGGAACCCTGAACTCTGCACCGCAGAAGCCAGGCTCTGAGAGGGGCGTTTTTGCCTCAACTCATCCTGAATTAAGCCTCCATGCCACTCCCCCACATGATGATGACACAAAATATGTGCATCTTCCCCTTTTTCCATTTCCCCCCTTTAGAATGGAAGTTCTTGGGGCAGTAAACAGAGCACTGACCCTGGAGTCAGAAGGACCTGAGTTCAAATCCAGCCTCAGACACTTAACACTTACTAGCCATGTGACCTTGGGCAAGTCACCTAACCCCAATTGCCCTGCATTTCTCCCCTCCAAAAATTAAAAAAAAAAAGAATAAATGTTCTTTGAGGGAAAAGACTGTTTGGTTTTTGTCTTTGTAGCACAATGTCTAGAACTTAGGAAGCACTTAGTAAATCCCTCATCTGTCTATTTAAAGCAGCAGTTTTTAACCTATGGGATCCATGTCCAATTTCAGAAGGTCCACGAACTTGGATTATAATATATAAATGCTTTTTTATTTTTATTATTATTTTATACTTATTCCAATAAATAATCCATAGACTTTACCAGACTACCAAAGGAGTTTATAACACAAAAAAGGGTTAAGAAGAAATATAGACATAAATATATCTACATCTAGATCTAGATATGTGTTGACATAACAATGTTGACCTTCTCTATGAGAAGATTCTTCTTCTTGGTACTTTCTCCTGGAAGAAGGAGGTACTTAGAAGTCACGTTTCAACTCCACTAAAGTTCCCTATAACATTGTCCTTAGGGTCAATGCCATGAGAATATTTCATAAAAGAAGCCATTTTATAACGAAGTTGTTTGGATGAAGAGGGTCTAAGATGTCTCTGCCACAAACTAAAACCCCAAATACTATATACGAAACAGAAGCTTATGGAAGTTCCAGTGAGTTCCAATGGATTCTTCTGGGGTTCCAACTTCAAGCACAATTTGGCTCTCCTCCTATTGATTCAGCCACAAGGCTCCATTCTCAGACACCCATTTTGTTCGGGCGGGTGTATAAAGTATGCTACTGGTGATATGCATTTACCTCTCCTAGTTTTAAACCCTAAATAGCTCTTTAATTGCATCTCCCTCCCAACCCCACAGCCCAATCATGGTTCACCACTAATGACTGAATGCCCTTGACCACCCAGCCTACACCAGTCTAATATCCACTGGATCGACCTTGCACCTCAATTGGGCTATTTTCTGTTGATGAGTCTGAATTCCAAATGAGTAACGACCAAACCATATCATTTGAGCTGTTTGGATCCTGGTTGGTTATAGCAGAAAACCAAAGGTAAATGTTCCTACACTGCCCTGAAATGAATCTTCAGCTGAAATGACACAGTGGGTGTTGAAAATGACTTTTCCTTAGGGAGCAAGGAAGCTTATTTTGTTCAGTTTGGAATTGGATATCTGTGTCTAGTGTTTCAAATTCACCCAAACCTTTGGAGATTTGAATGTTTTGCTCTCAGCAAAATGTGGCTCCTTGCCTTAAAGAAGCTGGCAGACTGGATTGGAGTTAAGGGTGTCAGCAATTGGTCATTGGTAAGAAAGAATCATTGGACTCTTAGTAGAAGTTTGAGTAAACCCATCCCTCTATACTTCAATTTCTCCATTTATAGAATTAGCATTCAATAAGCTTAATTTGTTCCTTCAAATAACACTTTAACTTATTCTGCTTAGACCTAGATCTAGGAGCTATGCAAGGAAGTTGAAGAGGAGCTGATTTATATTTGATGTAAGGAAAATCTTCCTGACAATTAGAGCTAGTCAAAAGTAGAATGGCCTGCTTCCTACATTAATGGATTCTTTCTCACTGGAAGCATGTGAGCAAAGGCTGGATAACCATTTGGCAGGTGTATTGTCAAGAATATTCTTTCTCAGAGATGAGTTGGATAAGATGGTCAATGAGGTCCCTTCTAAGCTTTAAAATTCTGCCAACCAGTGATACTTGACACCTGAGCTAATAACCTCTGAGATCTCTGGCCAGTTCAGAAGGGTGGTCTTATATGTACTACAGTGAGACCAACCCTATTGCCAAAAAAAGAGAATTATTTCTTCAGTTCATCAATACTTTTTCTGTCCCTGGAAATTGAAAGGCAGAAGTGATCCCGGGGAAAACTGAATAAAGCCAGCCATGAATATATGTGCTACAGTGTGATGGTAGGAATCCATTGTTGATGTTTGTCCATTTTTGAAGATGACTAATGACATCATGGAGTTGTCTAGACTTGCACACGAACTGGATTTAAGTGAGGCAGAGTTGCTTAAAGTTGTCAGCCTCGTTCTCTCTTCCAGAGTCATCAGAGTCCGGTGGCAAAACAAAAATTGGGATGACTGACGATGCCCTGGGGTGCAGTGGATGACCTTGGAGCCTTTGGTGTCTGACCAAGCTTTAAGTACTCCATAGAGAATGCTTCAGCCCCCTTTATGGCTGTGGGAACAATTTGTTCTTAACCACCTATTCCACTAGGGCAAGTCTTTACATGCTCAGGGTAGACATGAGGTCTATTGGTTACCCTCCATCTGGTGTAGCCCATCTGCCAAGATGGTTTTGCCAGGTGTGACCACCACACATTCTGAGATTCCTGGAGTCATAGGTAAGAGCTAGGGGACAGGTGGACACCAAAGGTAGATGAGCAGCCTAAGGGCTTGGCAAGCACTCACATCAGAGGTACTAGTCCTCCCTAAACGCCATACATCCCAGTCCATAGGCTTCATTAGACTACCAAGAGAAGTCCCTAACACAAAAAAAGGAAGGTTAGGAAGGAATATTGTCCTATGTGATATCTTTTCAAAGATTTCAAGAAGACCCCTTAAACCAAAGACTTTGTGGATGCATCCAGAACATTAGCTTCAGAAGGTCATACAGTTGTGAAGCTATTGAATATTCTGCATCCCACTCCCTGAATCCACATCACCACCAACCTCCTTTGTTGATAGGAATCAGAAACTCAGTTCAGCTGATACAATTGAGATAAACAGTGGCAAGAACAAATCTGATCTCACAGCTATCAGCACTCTGTCAATGGTATATAATATGTGGGAGTACTTTAGCAAGCAAAACCACATACCCCTACCAAGATAAACACCTTGAAATACGTAGCACCGTGACAACACCTAGGAATGACACCCAAGGCAAGTTCTACAGGGTCACTGCTGTTACATCCCAGAACCTCTCCCTCCATTTCCCAGCAATCACTCAGTCCTCTCATGAACACAATGCATACATAGCTCGCCACAAGGGCTCATTCTTCCACTACACTTCTCCACTCTGCATACCCAGGCTGATCTGATCTCAGACCAAACACCTTTGCCATGGACCAGAAAATCTGCCTAGTTCCTAACTGTTCTACAATGGTGATAGCTGTGGAAGGAACTTTCTATCATCAGCAGTAGCAATCTGCACATATCTCCCATGTATTGTCCCAATCTCCTGATATTCAGTAAGATATTATTTCTAGTAAATTAGTGTTCCACTGATCAGATAATTTTCTATACCTATAAGAGTCAAGTTTTTCTCACTGATAAATAAATTACTTAAAAAGCATTTATTAAGTGTTCATTATTACCAAACAGTATGCTAAACAATGGGGATACAAATAGATAAAAGCATACTTTCAAGTAGCTCATATTCTAATTGGGGGAAGACAACACATAATAGGAGGGTTTGGCTTCAGGGCAAAGGAAAGGTCTAATGTTCCTTAGGGTGCATTGCAAAGGTCAATATCTATGGGTATATCAGCAGGTTATATACAAGTACAGAGGTCTTCAGGGTAAATGGCAAAGTCCAGTAGTCCTCCATCTTACCAAAAGGATTATAACTGATGCACTTGGTCACATCTCATTTTTTCCTATATTCAGACAGATTTTAACTATATGTTGATTTTTTTTTTAAAAAAAAGGTAGCAATTAATAAATAAAATATGATGTTAAGATTCTTGTAAAATATGCATTTCAGGAAAATGTAAGTGATATATTTTTGGCATCACTCATTTGGAGTCTTGAATTTCTGAAACAGTTGAATCAGCGTATTAAATCTAGTTCTGGGCTGCTTTCTAATGTTTGTCAAATTTTTTGAGGGTAGGGAGGACATCTACCTATCAAAAAAATGAAATGTTCTTGCTGGAAGTCTTTCTGGCTTATCTCAGATAGTTCTCTATCATCACTTGACAATTAATAGAAGATAAGCTATTTTTAGTCAATGAAAGAGTTTTGGATTCTATAAAATATTAGGAAATGGAAGATTAAGTCACAAGTATATTATAAGAAAAGCAACAGACTTTAAGACAAAGGACTTGCGTTCAAATCCTACTTCTATCACTTATCATGTATATTACATAATATAATATATTCATATAATGATATAAGTATATAAAAGTAACCTTGAGCAAGTAAGTTAATGTCTCTGGGTCTCAATTTCTTCACCTGCACATTGAGGTGGTTGGTCTAGCTGATCTCAATGTGCCATTCCAGCTGCAATAACTTAATATTGGCTACTGTTTTTGACCTATCTTATTATTATCTCTTCTCATTGTTTAGTATGGCTAGTCATTGTCTTTATTTTCGTGAAGTGAACTCAGGTGAGATCAATGAGTATTTTTACTAAGTGCCAATTATATATCAAGAATTAAATCAAGTGCTATACATCAAGAATGAAGTAATATAAACAAAACATTTTGTAAATGTTTTTGGCCCAGAGCTGTTATTATACTAGTACAATCTTAAGGAGAAAACTCCTACCTACACAGATAAGCACCTGTTTTATCATTTAAAATCTTATGGAATTGAGCAGGGCATTGGGCACCTTGCTCAGCATCATACAACTAGCTATAGATCAGAGGCAGATCTTGAACCTAGGTTCTCCTGACACTGAAGTTACTACTCCTCCTGGCCCTATTCCTGAATTCCAAAGCCATGTATCTACTGCTATCTCATCCTATAACTTCCCTCAGTACCTGGGACCTATTCACCATAGGACACCCCTTCTCAAGCCTTACCCCCTTTTCCCATTGCTATATTCTTCCAAGAGCCTCTGTTTTGAGGGAGTGCCCTGGAAAGCCTGCTCTCATTCCTTTACCAAACTTGCTCCTGACTTTCTGGATCATACTTTTAAAACCATACTGGGGTGTCTTCATTCCCACTTCACCTTCCTATGCACCCCCTCCTCTCAATTTTCAGATTCTTTTTATGTGTTGTCTTCCCCCATTAAAATATAACCTCCTTGAAGGCAAAGGCTGTCTTTTTTTGGCTTGGATTTGTATCAGCCATGCTTAGCAAAGTGCCTGACATGTGGTAAGACCTTAATAAATGCTTTTTAAGCAGCTAAATGGTGCAGTGAATAGAGCTCTGTGTCTGGAGTTAGGAAGACTTGAGTTTGAATCCAGCCTCAAACACTTACTAGCAGTGTGACTGTGGGCTTAGCCACTATCTGCCTCAGTTTCCTCAACTGCAAAATGGGGATGATAATAGGACCTACCTTCCAGGGTTGTTGTGAAGGTAAAATAGGATATTTCCAAAGCACCTAGCACAGTGCCTAACACAGAGTAGGAATTTAAGAAAAAACTTGTTTCCTTCTTCCTTTATCCACTATGGCAGATAGTTTCTCTTGTAAAATGAAATATTAATCCATTTCCCATTTGACTCCCTCAACACAATGTCCCCACTTAAATCCTTTTGAGCTCTATCTTTTAGGACTAACTCCACTTTCCTAGATCTTCTGAATGAACTTTAGTCATGGACAGCTCCCCAGGACTGACAAGACTTCCCAGAAACAACTTTGTTTATATAGCAGAAAACAGGAATTCAGAGAGAGTAGTGATCACTGTTGGATGGAGAAGGGATGTGATCAGAGACTTGAAAGATGAATAAAACAAAGGGGAAAATGGAGAGAGAGAGAGAGAGAGAGAGAGAATATACATTTAGATATAGATATGATATAGATAGTTGTCCTTCTATGCTCAAAGAGGACCAAAGTTATATCACCACATTGGGGTCAAGGTACAATGTGTCCAACTGTGGTTGATCACATCAAAACAAGCTAATAAGGTTTTACCATGGGTCAAATACAAATAGTCCACATGAATATTTAGAGTGGAGATGTATCTAAATTCTCACATCTCATATTTCTTTTGAGCTCCTGTGATTCTGCTTTGTTCATAGAGCACAGAGTCTTCTTTGATGTGGGCACACCATGCTGGGCACTCCTGTAACAATGTCTCTCACATCTCACAATTGATTCTAAAGTTCTTTAGAGAGACCTTGAGAGTGTCTTTGCATTGCCTCTGACCTTTGTGTCAGCACTCATCTGTATGTGAGTTCTCTGTAGAATAGTCTTTTGGCCAGATGTACCTTTGATATTTAAAGAATGTGGCAAGCCCATCAGAGTTGTGCTCTCTGCAGTAGAATTTGGATGCTCAGCAGTTCAGCTCAAGAATTTAGCTCTGGAAAGCCAAGATGGAGGAAAAGAAACAGGACTTCCATATGGCTCTGGCTTCCACCTCCTCCAATACATGTAAAAAAAAAACTCTAAACAAAGTTTGGAGCTACAGAACCCACAAAATGACAGAGAGAAGCTAACCTCCTGCTGAAGACAGGCTGTCAGGTCAGCAGGAAGGGGCCAGCTCAGCACTCTGGGAGCCAAGCCCAGCCCCACATGAGCTGGAGGTTTTAGCCTCAGGGTGGCCACAACCAGCCACTGGCTGGAGGGACTTCAGATCACCAGCAGTTCTGGTGGTTTCCAGAATTATCAACCCATAGATGCTAATAACAAAGTGAGAGGTCTGTGCAGTGTGGACTTTGGGAACCAAGAGTTCGGGAGTGCAGTCCGGCCTTTGTTCCCTGGAGAGAGAAGCAGCTGAGGCCTGGTGGCCATGCAGCTACTGCCATGTGGCTGCTACAGAGCTCCCAGCCTGCAGATTGTAGAGGGGATAAGTGACCAATCTGAGGAGTAATCACTCTTGCTTTAACCTGCTTGGATCTGGATCATTGTGTAGGGTGGAGGTCCTGAGGTGAGTGACCAGTGTGACAGAGCATGTGGAGGCTTCAGAGAGGGCAGCCAACTATTAGCTCCCGCAGCTGAGGAAACCCCAGCGATTTGGGACAAAGCTCCCATCTCTGGTAGTTCTACTGTAGTAAAAAGCTCAAAAGTCAAGTAATTGAGTGGCAACATGAGCAAACAAAGGAAGCAAAATAAGCACAGCAATCCAACTTTACACTCCTATTTTGGGGACAAAAAGGATCAAAGCATGGAACAGGAGGAAGACAATGAAGTCAGAACTCCTGCACCAAAAGCTTCCAAGAAAAAATATGATGTGGTTACAGGCCATAGAGGAGCTTAAGAAGGGTTTTGAAAACCAAATGAGAGAAGTGGAGGAAAAATTGGGAAGAAAAATGAGAATGATGCAAGAAAATTGTGAAATGAGCAGTAACAACCTGACTGAAGAAAATAACACCTTAAAAATAGACTAACTCAAATGGCAAAAGAGGCTCAAAAAGCCAATGAGGAGAAGAATACCTTAAAAAGCCAAATTTGCCAGATGGAAAAAGAATCTCAAAAGCTCACTGAGAAGAATCATTCCTTCAAAATTAGATTGGAGCAAATGGAAGCTAGTGACTTTATGAGAAATCAAGATACTATTAAACAGATCCAAACAAATAAAAAATAGAAGGCAGTGTGAAATATCTCATTGAAAAAACCACTGACCTGGAAATTAGATCCAGAAGAGAGAATTTTAAAAACTATTGGACTACCTGAAAGCCATGATAAAAAAAAGAACCTAGAAATCATCCTTCAAGAAATTCTCAAAGAAAATTGCCCTGATGTTTTAGAACCAGAGGTCAAAATAGAGGTTGAAAGAATCCACTGATCATCTCCTGAAAAAGATTCCAAAAAGAAAACTCTTGGGAATATTATAACCAAGTTATGGAGTTCCCAGATCAAGGAGAAAATATTACAAGTACCCAGGAAAAAAACAATTTGAATATTGTGGAAACACAACCAAGATAACACAGGATCTGGCAGCTTCTACACTGAGGGATCAAAGGGCTTGGGATATCATATTCCAGAGGTCAAAGCAGCTGGGATTAAAACCAAAAATAACCTACCCAGAAAAACTGAGTATGATGTTTCAGGAGAAAATATGGTCATTTGATGGAATAGAGGACTTTCAAGCATTCAAGTCAGAGTTTAATAGAAAATTTGACATTCATATAAGAGAAGCATGAGAAGGTAAAAAGGGGAAAGAAATCATAAGGAACTTATCAAAGATGAACTATTTACATTCCTACATGGAAAAAATGATAATTTTAAATTAACTTTTTTCAGTATGAGAATAGTTTAAGGGAATAGAAATGTGTTTGTGTATGTCTATATAGCAAGGTATATGGACTTATGAATACACATGTGAGTGTGTATATATGTGCACAGGTATACATAGACAGAGGGCACAGGGCCAATTGAATAGGAAGGGATGATACTTAAAAGGTGAAATTGAGAGATGAGAGAGGAATATAATGAGAGGAGATAGGAGAGACAGAATGGGGTAAATTATCTCACATAGAAGAGGCAAGGGAAAACTGCTACAATGGAGGGGAAGAACAGGAAGGCAAAAGGGAATGAGTCAACCTTATTCTCATTGAATTGGGCTTCGGGAGGTAATGACATACACACTAAATAGGGTATCTCACCCTACAGGAGAGTAGGAGGGAAGGGGATGATGGAAAGGAAAGCAGGCTGGGGGGGAGGGAAATTGGAAGCACCCACTTTTGAAAAGGGACAGGATCAAAGTAGAAAACAGAACAACTTGGGGGTGGGACAGGATGGAGGGATATATAGTCAGTTATTCATGATATATTCACTATGGAAATGTTTTGCATAGCTACACATGTACAACCTATATTGAATTGCTTATCTTCCCATTAAGGGTGGGTGATGAGGGAGGAAGGGAAAGAATCTGGAATTCAAAGTTTTAAAATAAAATATTTAAAATATATATGTACATATATTATTATTATTATTATTATTTTGCATGTAACTGGGAAATAAGATGTACAGGCACTGGGGAATAGAGATCCATTGTGCCCTCCTGGAAAGTCAGAGGGGTGATGGGGGAAGATATGGGAGAGAGCAGACTGGGGGAGGGGATATTCAGTGGGATTGCTGTTTTGGGTTGGTGGGTAAGGGAAAAATGGGGAGAAAATTTGTAACTTCAAATCTTGTGGAAATGAGTGGTGTAAATTAAAAATAAACATAAAATTTAATTAAAAAACAAATTTAGTTCTGGTACCTCTGCCAGGGGACTTTCAGAATCTTTCTAAGATAATTTAAATGGGAGCAATTCAGTTTCCTGACATGACGCTGGTAGACTTCAGGTTTCACAGGCATACAACAATGAAGTCAACACAATGGCTCTGTAAACCTTCAGTCTGGTAGTCAGTCTAATATTTCTCTCCACACTTTCCTTCAGGGCCTCCCAAACTCTGAGCTAGCTCTGGTGATGCCTTTATCAACCTCATCATCTATGTGTACAGCCCTGGCATGTACGCTGTCAAGGTAAGCAAAGTTCTTCATAGCATTCAAAATTTCTCCATTGGCTATAACCAATGGTCCCACATGTAGATGGTGTGGTCCTTACTGATGTAGAACTTCTGTTTTCTTGGTGTTAATTGTCAAGCCAAAATTAGCACAAGCAGCATAGAATTGATCCATACTCTGTTGCATATGATGAAGATAAAGATGAAGTAAATTTCTTTTATATAAATCCAATGAGGAAATTTGTCTTGTTTGATTATGTTTATTTGTTACAGAGGAATTTGCCTTTCTTTTCTCCTTTTTCTAAATGGCTTGGGAGATGGGAAGGAGAAAAAAAATGATTTCTGTTATTTTTTAAAAACTTTTAAATGGGGAGTGCTACAGATGAGAAAAGTTGCATATAGTTTCAAATGAGGTCACTATATTGTAGCTCTAAGTAATTGTCTTACTTTGTTACAAGATACTTCTCACAAAATAGAGGTAATCTATAAGTGTTTGTAATGGCAACCAAAAAAAACAACAACCTTTTTAAATATATATATCAAAAATGTTTTGGTTTTAGAGAATCCAAACTCTCAACTTTGTCTTTGATGATTTCTCTCTATTCTTCATCTGGTTGCATATTTCTTTCTTTCCATTCATAATTATCAGAGACCTTCTAATTCATTTTTAATTTCCTATGCTGTGACTTTTTATATTTATATTTAGAATACATATCCATTTGGAATTTGTTGTGATATTAATATTTTTCGTCCAGATCTATTTTTCTCCAAACTGCTTTCCAGTTTTCCTGGAAATTCTCATCCAAAAAGCAGTCCTTTTTCTCAGGCCTTTGTTCTTGTCTTCATCGAAGGCTAGACCATTATATACAAGTCTTTCATTCTTGCTCCTCTGATTTATTCCACTAATGTGCTTTTCCATTTTTTAAAATTCAGAAACAGATAGTTTGAATAATTATTTCTTTATAGTGGAGTTTGAAATTTGGTAAGACCGAAGACCTTTCCTTCTTTTCATTATGTCTGCTGATATTCCTGACCTTGTGTTCCTTCCAGTAAATTTAGATATCATGTTGACCTTCTTTAAAGTACTCTGTTGGCAATTTGATTGGTACATCATTGTCTGTGGAGTAAAGGGGGCTATTGTATGTTTTTGAGAAAGAATGACATATTAAAAGTAATGCCTTGGGAAGTTTAGTCTGATCATGATGTACAAAGGGAGTCAGGGAGACCAGTTAGGAGGAATTAAAAGCAGTCCTCAAAAACTCTCCATTGGTTATTTTGAAAGTCTTCCCAAAACAATGGACCCAATTTCAAACCCACTGTTGAATATATAATTCCTTTGGGCAATTTTTATTTCCTTTTTGGATACTGAATAAAAAATGTATTATATGTTATTATATGGAAATATTATAGATTTGGGATTTTCCTATGAAATATAAAGACCCACCAAATACTAATTTTCACAGGAGCCTTATCAATATCTTTAATTAATTCATTTTATTTTTAGTTTCAACATTTACTTCCATAAGTTTTACATTTTCTCCCCCTCCCTCTTCTCCTCCCTCTCCAAGATGGCATGCAATCCAATATAGGCTCTACATATACATGCCTATTAAACATTTCTATTTTCACATTAGTCATGTTGTATAAAAGAATTATAATGAAGGGGGAAAACTGTGAGAAAGGAAAAAAAGAAAGAAAATAGTCTGCTTTTCTCTGCTTTCAGACTCCATAGTTTCTTCTCATTTTCCATCATGAGTCCTTTGGAATTGTTTTAAAAGGTCCTTGCATTGCTGAGAAGGACTGAGTCTATCAAAATCAGTCATCATACACTGTGGTTATTACTGTGTACAATGTTATCCTGGTTCTGCTCACTTCACTCAGCATCAGTTCATATAAGTCTTTCCAGGTTTTTCTGAAGTCAGTCTGTTCATCATTTCTTACAGCACAATACTATTCCATTACATTCATGTGCAACAACTTGTTAAGCCATTCCCAAATTGATGGGTATCCCCTCAATTTCCAATTCTTGGCCACCACAAAAAAAAGCCACTATAAATACTGTTGTACATGTGCATCCTTTTCCCATTTTTATGATCTCTTTGGGATATAGCCCTAGAAGTGGTATTACTAGGTCAAAGGGCATGCACATTTTTGTAGCCCTTTGGGCATAGTTCCAAATTGCTCTCCAGAATGGTTGGATCAGTTCACAGCTTCACTAACAGTGAATTAGTGTTCTAATTATCCCATATCTTCTCCAACATTTATCGTTTTCCTGTTTTGCCATGCTAGCCAATCCGATTGTGTGATGTGGTTGTTTTGATTTAAATCTCTTGAATCAATGGAGCATTTTTTCATGGCTATAGATAGATGTAATTTCTTCCTCTGAAAACTTCCTTTCATATCCTTTGACTATTTATCAAAGGGGAATGACTTGTATTCTTGTAAATTTAACTCAGTTCTACATATATTTCAGAAATGAGGTCTTTAGGGGTGGCTAGGTGGCACAGTGAGTACGAGCTCCGGCCCTGGAGTCGGAAGGACCTGGGATTGGTTCTGGCCTCAGATACTTAACACCCACACAAAATAACTGGCCATGTAACCTTGGGCAAGTTACCTAACCCCAATTTCTTTAGAAAAAAAAAGAAATGATGTCTTTATCAGAGATACTAGTTATAAAAATTCTTTCCCTGTTTTCTGTTTTCCTCCTAATCTTGGTTGCATTGGCTTTGTTTGAGCAAAAACTTTTCAGTTTAATGTAACCAAAATGATCCATTTTGCATTTCATAATGTTCTCTATCTCTTTTATGGTCACAAATTCCTCCACTCTTCATAAATCTAACAGATAAACTATTACTTGCTCCCCTAATATGTATATAGTATAAGTCTTTATATCTAAATTATGTACCCATTTGGACTTTATTTTGGTACACAGTGTCAGATGTCTATGGTCTATGCCCTGTTTCTGTCATACTATTTTTCAGTTTTCCCAGCAGCTGTTGTTAAATAGTGAATTCCTATCCCAGAAGTTGGGGTCTTTGGATTTATCAAACAGTTGATTGCTATAATCATTGATTACTCTCTCTTGTGTACCTATCCTATTCCACTGATCTACTTCTCTATTTCTTAGCCAGTACCAAGTAATTTTGATGACTGCTGCTTTTTAATACAAATTTAAGATCTGGTTTGGCTACAGCACCTTTGCTAGCATTTCTTTTCATTAATCCCCTTGATGCCTTATCAATATTTTTAAAGTAAAAAACTGGATAAGAATTTTTGAAAATGCTTGAAACCCCAAGGAAGGAGAATCTCTTAGACAAAGTGATGTTGGACCTTAACAGTGTATTAAAGGAACAAATCTATAATATACATGAATGTATATGTATGCAAACATACATATATACATATACATATACATATATGTGTGCATATATACACACATAGATATAGATAGATATGTAGATTCATATATAGATATAGTTGTAGATATAGATATAGACCCTCCAAAATCAATTCTATGAGAGGCATCACTGAAAGGTGTTTCTTATCTCTTTCCAGTTTTGAGTGCACATAAATGAAGCTGGACTTAAAAAATTTAAAATAGTATTCATTCAAAATTTTAAACCCTCATCTGTTTCTCTATGTGTCTCCCCTGGCACAGTGTTTTATATTGTATGTGTCTATTGAATGTTGAATTTATTCAAGTTTTGAGGAAGTAGAATGACCCAAGGCCCATTATATAGTTATCTGATTCTTGACAAATCCCTTCCCTTCTCTAGGACTCTTCACTGAATGGAGTGAATGGGATAATCTCTGTAATTCCTCATAGCTTTAACATTCTGTAATCTAATGTCCTTCCTTGATCTAATATTCTTTAGTCTAGAGTCTCACCCAGCTTCAACACTTATATTCTGGATCCTCTACTAGTTCTGATATTTTGTGATTCTGGGATATTTAATGATAGCCTGGTATACTGAATAGGGGAGGTGGCCTTGAAGCCAAGAAAATGAGTTCAAGTCTTGCCTCGGATATATATATTGACTGTGTGATACTTTTTAGTGAGTGACTTAAATCTCAATACTTTAAGACTATAAATTACAGAGAAGGGATTGAGAGAGGAGATTTCTTCACCTGGGAGTTCCCTATGCTGATAAAATCACATGTCTTATCCCTATTCCTATCCTATACCTTCTTTATTCCTAGCACCATACTAGACACTGGAAAGAGGGGAGGAATGGAGAGGGAGGAGGGCAAACAAGAGAAATATATGACATGATTTCTTCCCTAAACAATTATGGATTTTTTAAAGCATCAAATAGAAATATAATGGTAGTGGTCAATTAAACAAATAAACCAAGTCACCCCCTCTATATTTAAAGTAAGTTCTACCTTAATGAGATGAGAATACATCTCAATTGATCAAATACTTTAAGTGGAAAAAGTTTTTTTGGTGAATTGAAATGACATTGAAAGGAAGACTGTTCAGGTTGGCCAAGGAAATAGCCTCAGACAGAAGATAAGTTAAGGATCCAAGTCATTCAAATGTCTGTTGGAGGAGCGATTAGAGCAACCATGAGCCAGAAGAGATTATTCCCATAAAACCCCTGAAGAGGAACCACTTTGGGAGTTAGGGGAAAGAACGGCATCTCAACTTTTGTCTTAGCCTAGTCTCCTTCTGCTCACATGGCTTTAGCCAGAAGAGGATTTTATGAGTTTCAGAGGGTCCAAAGGATTTTGAATTTCTTTACTTACCATTGGTATCTTAGCAGCATTTATTAGTATTAGTATTAGTATTTATTTATTAGTATTACCTTTCAGTGATGCCTCTCATGGAACTGATTTTGAGGGCATATATCTATGTATATGTATGTGTATACATACACATATGCATACATATACACATATGTATCTGTGTGTATAATGTATGTGTGCATACATCTACATTCACATATATTATAGATTTGTTCCT
This sequence comes from Petaurus breviceps papuanus, assembly GCF_028583685.1. NCBI lineage: Eukaryota > Metazoa > Chordata > Mammalia > Diprotodontia > Petauridae > Petaurus > Petaurus breviceps. Next base: position 10,243,418 of record NW_027185771.1, read on the forward strand.
TTAATATACTAATTTATTAGCTAGCAGCTAGCAGTTCCTTGGTCTAGGTAAATACCAGAAAGTCTAGATAAATACCACAAGGAACACAGAAAAGAAGCTATTCTATATACCAAGGAGAATCTCTTGAGTATCCTATACAAAAATGAAAGGATTTCCAGAGACCAGGTGTATGAATCATCCATTTGTCACATGTACTCTAAGTTTGAACCCACTTTCCCTTTAACTCTATATAGTCTTGTGGAAAATGTGTTACAGACTTTTCAGAAGAGATGTTTTATAATAATTGTTCTTACTATAATGGCTTCATAAATACTCCCTCTTAAAAAGCTAGTTAAGTCTGGCTAATTTAACAAACCCATAATCATGATAGAATGCATACCAGTGGGGGCTTGTGTGCTATGTAGAATTGGAAAGATACCCTCAGCCTACCCTAGAACTGAGGAGCAGTAGCCTGTTCTGAGTCTATGGCTCAATGTAGAGGGGTGTTGTGACAGTCATATCATAGCATGTGCTATATAACAGTTGTTAAAATATGTGGTACAAGCAAAGGCTATCTAACACTTGGGAGAGATGATAAACAACCAGGGCTAGGAGAGACCTTAGAGATGATGTAGCCCAACTCCCTCATTTCACAGAGTGGAGACTGAAGCCCAGAGAATAAACAACAGAGCCAAGATTCAGTATATCCATCTCTTGAGGCAGTTTTGGGGGCTGGTATTTCATGAAAGAACTGAACTACCCAGTAAATGCATAAAGGAATAGGTCTTTATTCCAGTTATATTAACTAACACAAAGAAGGACTCAGAACTTAAGGAGACATGTGGGGCTAGCAAAAAGAGAAGGATACAATTAGAGCTGCCAACTGACACCTCCAAAGGAAGAAGATGTGCTTAATCAGTGTTTGTTGATCATTTGGTTGATAACTGACATCCTCAACACAAAGCAGAGAAGGGATTACATCCAGGCAACTCTAACCAGGGCAGCTCAGTGAAGTCTATAGCCTCGTGATGAAAGCTAGAGTCAAGAGTTTTATGGGGGAGGGGAGTGGGCAGGGTCTCATTCAGGTGCATCTAATCACTTTTGCTTCTCTGATGTCATGAGCAGGAGAAATGGGTCAATAAGTCTCTGATTTTATAGGCAGGGGCATGCAACTTTCAAGCATGGAAGATTCCAAGAAAGGACCAAGAAGAAACTGATACCAGGGAGGAGGTAGGGCGTGCCTAGAGCAGAGGCAGTCTGCAATAAATTGAGGTTAGTTCCCCAAAATCAGAACAATTTTTTGTACTGTAGCAAACTTGTTAGAATGGGAGGTCCTTGACAGCAGCCACTGGTTTGGAGTATTTTTTTATATCCCCAATGTTTAGTACTGTGGTCCCTGGCATATAGTTGGGGCTTAATAAATGTTTATTGACTTATCTGGGGCCCAGATCTAGTGCCCTTCATATTACAACATAAAAAAATAACTTCAGGTCTAATATCACCGAAATAGAGAGGAAACAATGTGGATTAGAATTGTCATGAAAGCTTTTATAGAAAAGTTTGGGACATGAGACATGTAGAATTTGGATTGATAGGAAGGCAGCAGAATGGATGAAGACAAGTCAAGGGGCTGGAATATATAAGGAGAATTAAAAGACTTGGAGGCTCTTAGGAGGAAGCTTCCCCCCACTCTCCGGAATAAACAAAATCATAGATCTGAATCTGTTTCCATCAAAATCTTTGGCAAATTTCTCTCCATTTTGTGAAACCAAACACTTCCCTGGAATCTTTCCTCTCTCTTGTTCAGAAATGAATGTTTGATGGCTGAGAGTATTAAAAAGAAAACAGAGTTGCCTTGTTTTCCTTCACCATACCAAGGGGAGCTATTAAGACTCCCCATAGCAGGGCTGGAGTTGTACTGCTAACGTGTGAAGGGACCTTTCCATGGAGGGCCCCAGAAGTGTTGGGAGCTCTTGGTAGCAGATTAGGATTAATGGTGAGATCAAGAACACGTCAAATAAAACAAAGAGAGATTTAAGGAGCCTGCTTAGTGTAAAATGGGTTACAGTGAGTGCTTAAGTAGCCAGTCCTTATTAAAACAGCTCTTGCTGTATTTGTTTGTGTGTCAGAAGATAGCTTCTCCCTGAGCTGGTCTCTCAGCATCACCACAAATGAGAAGTCTTAACAGAGTGTCAGATTGCCAAATATTTTGCTTGACCCGTCTCTCGAACTGCATGTCAGTCAGGGGGGAAAAAAAAGAGCTACCCAGCTATGAGATAATGCAGCTTTCCTTATCCATGGGTTTGATCTAGAATAATAAACCAGGTGTTGTTATTATAAACACAGGACTATAGTTAGCTACTTGGACTTCTCAACATGTTGCCAATTAAACATAAGTCATAGGCTATATTATCCTCCCGGGTATTCTTAGACCTCTTAAAAAGAAAGAAAAGGGAGAGAAGAAAGCTTATTTAACATTGTCGATAATGTTGACTTAGGAACCCTTTAAAAATGGAGATAGTGAAGCCTAATAGTTAAGGTAGTTAAGATGGTTTTCTTGAAGACAGTTTTCTAAAGGAGACTTCTTACCCTTCCTCTCTAGTATGGTGACGCTTTGCTTTACTTTGAGTTTTTGATTTGGATCTCACGCACAGTTGTGATGAATACATTTCATATACTTTGAAGTGATAAATAAAGGCACATTAGCTTAGTCTATGTTACTGATAACTAATTCTGTTTCCGGATGGGCCAGTGAGAAGAATTCCAAATGGGTGCAGGGTGGAATTTAAGCAGTATAAGGAAGTTCTATCTACCTAGACAAACTTTTTTCCAAATGAAACGTGTGCTTGGTTAGACATACTTGCAATAGAATTGTAGGGGCAGCTAGGTGGCGCAGTGAATAGAGCACCAGCCCTGGAGTCAGGAGTACCTGAGTTCAAATCTGGCCTCAGATACTTGACACACTAGCCATGTGACTTTGGACAAGTCACTTAACCCCAACTGCGCCTCCAAAAAGAAAAATAAAAGATTATGAGATTTATAAAACAATATAGAATTGTAGAATTATTAGCTTTAGAAGGATTCTTCAATCATAGGGTCACAAATTTAGACCTGGAAGGGGCCTCAGAAATCAAGTCTGGGGGCAGCCAGGCAGCACAGCGAGTAAGAGCACCGGCCCCAGAGTTGGGATGACCTGGGATCGAATCCAGGCTCAGACACTTAGCACCCACCCAGAAACACCTAGCCATGTAACCTTGGGCAAGTTACTTAACCCCAATTGCCCTCCAAAAGGCAATATATATATATCCCCATGAATGTGACCATGAGACAAAGATACTTCTTTCAATTCCTCCTCCTACTGGCAGCCTCCTTTCCCTTAAAAACTTCCCTATTGGTGAGAAGTTTTCCTCAGAGAAAGAATTTGTGAGCTAAAATCCTCCTGGCACCAAGGTCAGTCTCCTATCCACTGTACCAAGCCTGCCCCTCCCCTCTCTTATGAAGTACTCCAAAATTCTTGTACTGAGAGACAAATTCATGGCAAATGTTTCTCCATACAGAGTACATTTGAGGGGGAAAAAAGAATGGTGAAATTTAGCAAAAAAAAGAAAACACAAAAAACCGTAGTTTTGGAGGCAATTTGGTAAAATAGAAAGAATATTAGATTTATAATCAGAAACCCTGGCTTTGAGTCCTGGTTCTGACACTCATTTACAAGCTATATGACCATAGGCAAGTCATTATTCTTGTTTGTGCCTCAGTTTCCTCATCTGAAAAATAAGGATAACAACTACATAAACTCACATAAGAAACACTTTGTAAAATTTAAAGAGTTTGGTTGTTTTTGTTCAGTCATTTTTTGGTCATGTCCAACTCTTGGTGGCCCCTTTTGGGGTTTCTTGGCAAAGATACTGGAATGGCTTACTATTTCCTTCTCCAGCTCATTTTTCAGATGAGGAAACTGAGGCAAACAGGGTTAAGTGACTTGCCTAGGGTCATACAGCTAGTAAGTGTCTGAGGGCATTAAAGAGTTACAGAAATGCTTGATATTATTATCGGAATGGTAAGGAAGGTATTGTATATTAGAGTACTTTCCATTCAACTCAGTGTGTAAGGCACCATGAAAAGCAAAGTATGCTCTAGTCCTTTCCTAAAGAGTGTGTGTTGGGGCATCTAGGTGTTAGGGCAGTTCTAGACACCAGTCCTAGAGGCAGGAGGACCTGAGTTCAAATCTGGACTCAGACACTTCACACTAGCTGTGTGACTTTGGGCAAGTCACTTAACCCCAACTGACTTGCCTCGCCTCCTCCAAAAAGGCAAAAAAAAAAAAAAAAAAGAGTGTGTGTGTGACCAGAAGCTCCAAGGTGGTTCCTTGGTCTCTGTAAAAGGTGTGGGATGACAGGGGAGGACTGTGTCAAAGAAGATCGGTAATTATGTAAGAAAAATCTGCCCATCCAATGAGACATATGAAGCAAAGAGGAAAGGTTTCCAACCTATTTCTAAGCAGTCCCTTTGCTGGAATCCAAACAGCAATAGCTCTTTCTCAGTTTTCTAGTGGAGAGAAGAAGGGGGTTTCTCTCTCCTCCTTCTCCATAGCAACAGCTAAGGAAACTGTAAGTACATGATAGAAAGGATGTACTTCCCTGGGCAAACCTCGTATAGAATCTCAAAAACCCAGCCAACTCTTCTGCTTGGTGTTTCTTTCCCTAGGTACAGGTGATTAAACATCAATCCTGAGAGATAAACATTTCCAGCCCAAATGGTAACCTGATGGGTCTCAGACATGAGGAATTCTTAGGGAATGACTAGCAGCAGGAGGGGAAGACACTCTCACCAGTAGAAACCACCCAGGAGAATTCTGCAGCCAAACATAGAGGACCCAAGTCATTGCTTGGCTTCTCAGGAGATCTGCACCTTGTGATTTGCTCAATTGACACAAGTTTAGAGGTTAATGTGAAGTATCTGTTCAGTATTCCCCCAAAGTGTTTCATATTTTGTATATATGTTAATGTGTGATTGTAAGTATTCTGTGTTTTAAGAGAGCACTTATTAAATGCTTGCAGTGTGCCAGATGCTATGCACATATACACACATATACATACACACACACACACACATGCAAGCACAATCAATAAAGCTTGAATGTTCCTGCCCTCAAGGCATTTACATTCTAATGGAGAAAGAGTGTGGCAGTCAGACAGATGCCCCATCTGGAAAGTGGTCCTTGGAACAGAGGTTTCTCCACAGTTGTTCTATGCCTGGTATCTACTATTTTATATACTGATTAATATTGCTAAAAAAAAGTCCTTGTATTCTTTTTTAGGAGAGGTCATAGACATGAGTCATACCTAATTTCCCTGTGTTCCCTTTTAGGGTAGACTCTAGATGAACCATACCTAACCTAAGTTTTTTCCTAAAGTTCTTCCCGGGATTCCAGTGTATTTTCATAATGAGCCAAAGAGTACTCACAACTTTCCTGAATCCCTTCTCTTTGGGTCCATACTTAACCCAGAATTGAATCTTGTCTACATGAGTCCAGAGCTGTAACCCCTTGTAAGAAAGAGGCACTATCAAGGCCACAGGCAGAATTTGGAAAATAGACTCTTAGTAGCTATTTGTAATTTTAACTGGAAGTTTCCTAAATAATAGGTTGATGAGGTAAGGTCCTGTCTCTTTAATGAAAAGATCTCATTAGTTCACTATGGCAAAGAATTGCCACAAATCTTAGAAGTCATGAATCTTTGGAGATGGCAAGGTGGCTTTAAAACTTTATATGTATTTAAAAGTACCTAGTAAGGGCAGCTACTTGGCACAGTGGATAGAACCCAGGGCCTGGAGTGAGGAGGATCTGAGTTCAAATCTGGCCTCAGACATTTACTAGTTGTGTGACCATGGGCAAATCCTCCCAAAAAATTGCCTCAAAAAAAGGTATGTCATGCAATGGAAAGAGGGCTGAATTTTGGCTGAGAAGAATTAGGTTCAAATCTTGTCTCTTTCACTTATTTATATGTGACCTTGGGCTAGTCGGTTAACTTCTATGAGCTTTCAGTTTCCTCATCAGAAAAATTAATGCATTGGACTAGACGGTCTCTTAACTTAACTAGAATATAGATAGAATCTATAACCCTACTGACCACATGAGATTTCCTTATCCACTGGCTTGGGCCTCAATCCCTGTACACTTTAGAAAAACATTCCATGAGTTGTAGCCAACAGATAATCAGCAGGTAACCCCCTTGTTGATAAGCTTCATCTCTCCATTTAGTTTGACTGGCCTATAGATGACAGGTACAGTCTATCTCCAAATTTCTACAGAAAGAAAGCCTTTGCAGTTTTGTAACACTTACCACAACTTGAAATCTGCTAGCCCAGCCTTTGAGAAGCCAGGGTCATCTCCATCATCCAGGGGATCATCAGAGGCATCAAATGATGAGACACTTAGTGGAGCAGATAATGGTGTCAGTATTTTTTAAACATCCATTTTAATAGAATTTTTTCTAGTTTACTTTTAACTCAAAAAAAACTCCTTCAAACCTCTTTTCATATCATCTATAAGACTTTATGCTTGTCTCATGCACATATGCTGATTTTACCTTTGGTCATGGGCCAACTTCTTTCACAGAAAGTGCTCTGAAGACTCTAACATCGTGCCTCTCTACCCCTACTTCCCCTCCTCTCCTCAGACCTCAGAGCTTAAGCTTTTAGTCTCAGAAACCCAGGTACATGGGGATGGGGAGTGGGATTCATTCTGATCAGAATAAACTGCCTTGAAAGATAGTGAGCTCCCCATCACTAGAGATGCTTGAGCAGAGCCTCTAGAACCCTTCCTTTGACCTACTTTAGAGGAGATTTCTTCTCGAGTCCAAATTGGCCTGGGTTTCCTCTTAGATCATTCACAACAGTGAGACCCTCTGAGTCAAAGAAATATCAACCCAGTGGGAGAGTATGGGAGAGACTCCTCATGACATTCACTGCCAGAGATAAGTGACGAGATCCTTATGACCTTAATAGGAGGGATTCCTGCTTAGGTTTCAAATGCCATCCAAGACACACCCAAGACATTTCCTGACTCCGGAAATTTATCACTGACTGTTCCTTATGCCTAAAATTCCTTCCCTCTTATTTTTACCTCCTGGATTCTCTGACTACCTTCAAGTCTCATAATCCCACCATTTGCAAGAAGCACTTACTAATCCTTCTTGATGCTAGTGACTTTGCTCTGTGATTATTTCTAATTTATTTTGTAAGCAATTAGTTTGTACATAGTTGTTGGCATGGTATTTATGCCATTAGCTAGTCAACTGACTGAAATTTTCCAGGTTATATGGTAAGAAGAGGTTATCCCCCAGGAGTTCAAGGATGCCTCCATTGTCCATCTCTATAAAGGCAAAGGAAATAGATTGTCCTGTGACAATCACAGGGGGTCTCTCTCTTAATAATTACTGGCAATCTTCTTGCCAGAGTCCTCCTTAATAGGGTGATCCTTCACCTGGAAGATGGTCATCTACCTGAGAGCCAGTGTGGCTTCAGAAAGGGCAGAGGAACAGTCAATATGGTGTTTGCTGTCCAACAACTCCAGGAGAAGTGCCAGGAGCAGAACAGAGGTCTGTACACAACATTTGTAGATCTGACCAAGGCCTTTGATACTGTTAGTCATGAAGATTTATGGGAAAGTATGTCAAAATTTGGTTGCCTGGAGAAGTTCATCAGCATTGTAAGTCCATTTCATGACAACATGTTTGCGCAGGTTCTAGACAATGGACAATGCTCTCGTGCCTTCCCAGTTACCAATGGAGTGAAACAAGGCTGTGTGCTTGCTCCCATGCTTTTTAGCATGATGTTTTCAGCCATGTTGTTAAATGCTTTCAATAAGGATGAACACAACATCAAGGTCAGCTACCGCACTGATGGTAAATAATTCAATTTTAAAAGGCTACAAGCCAAGACCAAAGTGAAAGGAGTGTTGGTGCATGGTTTTCTGTTTGCAGATGATTGTGTACTCAATGCAGCCTCTGAAGCTGAGATGCAACAAAGTATGGATCAATTCTCTGCTGCTTGTGCTCATTTTGGCCTAACAATTAACGCCAAGAAAACACAGGTGCTCCACCAGCCACCAGCACACCATCCATGCATGGAACCACTGGTTACAGCAAATGGAGTTTTGAATGCTGTGGATAAGTTCACTTACCTTGGTAGTGTACTTTCCAGGGATGTACACATTGATAATGAGGTTGACACACTCATTGCCAGAGCAGGCTCTGTGTTTGGGAGACTCCAAAGGAAGGTGTGAGAGAGAAGAGGTATTAGACTGACTACCAAACTGAAGGTCTACAGAGCCATTGTGCTGACCTCATTGTTGTATGCCTGTGAGACCTGGAACACTCTACCAGCTCCATGCCAGGAAACTGAATCACTTCCATTTGAATTGTCTTAGGAAGATTCTGAAGATCACCTGGCAGGATAAGATACCAGACACTGAGGTACTTACTCAAACTAAACTGGCAAGCATTCAAATTCTGTTTCAGAGAGTGCAGTTTCAATGGCCTGGACCCATTGTTCAAATGCAAAATGTACACTTGCAAAAAAGAGTGTTTTATGGAGAGCTCACACAGTGCAAGCGTTCACATGGCAGTCAGAAGAAGCGATACAAGGACATTCTCAAGGTCTCTCTCAAGAACTTTGGCATTGATTGTGTGACATGGGAGACACTGGCACAGGACTTCTCAGCATGATGTGCTCACATCAGAGAAGGTGCTGTGCTCTACCAGCAAAGCTGAATTGAAGCAGCTCAAAGGAAACACAGGATGTGCAAATTTGGAGATTCCACCCAAGATGTTCATACCCACTATTTGTACCCAACCTGTGATAGAGTATTCCAAGCTCGTATTGGTCTGATCAGCCACAGTCGGACACATTGAAACTTGACTCTAGCATAGTGACATCATTTTGTTCCTCTTTGAGAAGGAAGGACACCATTATAATGTAAAGCTCCTTGAAGGCAGTGGCTGTTGCTGCCCCTTTTTATATGCCCTGTGGTTAGCATTGCACCTGGCATATAGCAGGGACTTAATCAGTGCTTTCTGACTTGACTTACATCTCTGATATCTTTTCTAACTGTGAGGCTCTATGATGTATGTGAATGCCCTATCTCTCTCTACTTGACCACAAACTCTTTGAGGGATGGGATCATTTCTTCTTCATTGTATCCTCCTCCCCTCAGTACTCATCATGGGAACTATCACATAGTGAGAGCCTAATAAAGGCTTACTGAATGGAGTCGTTTTTTGTCGAGTTTCTTGGATGCAACGATACCATTGGAGACCAGAATATTTGGACTGTGCCATTATGAGAAAGAGCATTTTGTGACCTCTAAAATGAAAGCTACACAAAGCTGAATATAACTTTGGAAGAAAGAAACGTGCTTTCCTTCAACAGAGGATTTCCTCCATGGAGACATCATCAGAGGCTGTCAGGAGCTGGGCAGCATTCCAAAGGTTAGAGACAGGGCCAAACCATATAATTTTAACTTTACTGAAACACATTTCTGTCTCTATAATGTTAAATACTGTCTCACCACAGCTGTAAAATGTAGCATTCGCACTCAGCACAGCAGGTCACTATTTCTATTTGTCCCCCAACTCATGCTTTTATAATCTCTAGTTATTAAAATGACATAAAGCAGGAGGGCAGAGAAAGAAAGAAACAGAGAGGCAGAAGTACAGAGAGACACAGAAAGAGAGAGAGAGAGAGAGAGAGAGAGAGAGAGAGAGAGAGAGAGAGAGAAAATGGAAGAGATATGAGAGTGAGAGAGACAGAGACAAGAGGACAGAGAGAAAAGAAAGAGAGAGAATAGGAGAGAGACAGAGATAAGAGCAAGATGACAGAGAGAAGAGAGAGACAGAATGATAGAGAAGGAGGAGCATGTAGATGCTTTAATAAATTATTGTTGAATAGAATTGAATTCCAAGGAGACTTAGAATTCACAAGACATCGTGGAATCATGAGAAGACTGCTGTATTTGGCATCAGAAAATCTGTGTTTTAATCCCAACTCTGTCACTTATATCTATGTTGCTTTGGGTGAGGTAATTAAATATTCCAGTCTCAGGTTCCTCATCTGCAGAATAGGTGGGGGTGGTGGGTGGACACTAGATGATCTCTGATTTCTCTTCTTTTTTTTTTAAGCAATTGGGGTTAAGTAACTTGCTCAAGGTTACACGGCCAGTTATTTCTGGGTGTGGTGCTAAGTGTCTGAGCCTGGATTCGATCCCAGGTCATCCTGACTCTGGGGCCGGTGCTCTTACTCGCTGAGCCACCTGGCTGCCCCTGATTTCTCTTCTGGATATAAATCTAGAATCTTTCAAGAGCCAACATTTATATTTCGCCATTCTGTGTTCTAAGGTCACTGCCAATTCAAATATTCTATCTTCAAAGGTTCCTCCAGCTCTGATATTTTATGACTTTATGTCCATCATGGACATTTCATGTCATATCTCTCCTACTATAATACTGAAGCCTAGAGATTAATTTTTCTTTCTTAACACTATCAAGGGTGTTGACAAAAAGGCATGGTCATGTTTAAGTCAAATTTTAGCAGCACTAGCCTTCCCCTCCAGCAATGTTAAACAAGCTTGATTATCACTTCTTGCTAATTTTGGAATAAGATCTTTTTATAGGGTCTCTACACTGGGAAGATTTCTTGGAAAAGTATTTTCGCCTAGCTACCCAGGCATTTTCATTACTTAGAGGTATACCCAGGACCGATCTTACAAATGGCCAGATTACATAGTCACTATTATATGGTATGATTAGAAAGCTCCTGAAGGATATTTCCATAAACTCCATATGTAGTCCATAAACTATCTCAGCCTAAATGGGTATTGTAAAAAATGTATAAGTGTTTAAATTTATTTATTCTTTTAAGAATTATGACGATGTTAGTCAGTTGACTTGATGGAATTATAGTGGCAATTAGGTGACTCAGCAGATAGAGTGATGGACATGATATCAGAAATACCTGAGTTCCAATCCAGCCTCAGATATTTTATTAGCTGTGTGATTTTGGGCAAATCACCTAACCTCTGTTTGCCCCAGTTTCCTCATCTATAAAATGAGGATAATGATAGCACCTTCCTTGCAGGATTGTCATGAAGACTAAATGAAATAATGTTTGTAAAGGATTTAGCACCACATCTATCGTATAGTAAACACTATATTAATGTTATTCTTGTATAATCCCTGATGACCTTTAAAAGAGCCATCATCAGCAACCTGTAAGAGATCTGTCTTCAGAAGAAGTTTTGCTTTTGAGAAGGAATTATTCTTCCCTTTTCACTTTATACTTTTTCTAGAGTGCAGAGTGGAGGAGAAGGAATTCCTCTCTCTCCTCCCCACCATATTGTCAATGTCTACAGCAGAACAACTTGCTCAATAAGAGAGAGTGTTCCCAGGAGAGAATATGACCACAAAGTCCTTTCTGGAAGAGATGCTACACCTAGAGCAAGCCATGTGAGAAAACTGGGAGAAAAGACATAAAGACCTTGTAGTTCCAGGGGTGTGAATTGCCCTAGCCATGTATGTACACTTTATGCATGCTTCTCCACTTTAATATATCCCCATGTTTACAGGGGAATGCCTGTAAGAATTGGAGAGTGCCCCATGTTTACAGGGGAAATGTTTTGTTACTACTGTTTATGCTATGTGATTGCAGTAAATATCTTCACATTGAGTAAGTTGTGTGAACCGGCTGACTATTGAAGAAAAATGCATTGGTGGGGGCTTCTGAGATGTAATTTTAGGGATTCAGACAGACCCACCGAGTAGACAAATGAGTAGCTGTCTACTGTGGATCCCAACCTGCAAGGGCATGTTGGGAGTATCCCAGAGGGGATGCTATACTACAATTAGAGTTTTATTCCTTTGAATTAAGACTTTTCACCCTGACAAGATGAAAAACTGACTGAAAGAATCAGCATATTCTGCCTTAATGGTATCAGTGTTCCATTGTGAATGAATTTATGAGAACCCTTCTAACTGAACAACTAATTGAGGAAGAAAGGAGAAAGAAGAGAGAACATAAGGCAAAAGAGGCTTGGCAGCAAAAGAAGAGAACCCTCCAGGGGTAAATCAGAGGTCCTTGTCACAGTTCTTGGTTTTAATCCTGGACCTACTATATACTATCTATCTGGTTTTAGTCTAGTTATTTTCCTTCTTCATCTGTAAAGTGAGAGATTGGAGACAAGATGAAATTCATTCTAGCTCTAAATTCTAGAATTCTATGATGTAACTAGAAAACAAAGAGAGGCAGAAAGATCAACATTTTCCTAGAGCAATGGGACTGACCATGTCTCTGACCCTGATCTCCAACCACTGTCCATTGACAGGTTCAAGACTTGCAGGAACCATAAGATAAAATCACACAAAACAGCTGCCTGACAGATGCAGGATACACCAGGCCAGTGCCCCTCTCCAGCTAAAAATATTGGCCCCAGGGTGGGTGCATGGGACATTTGGAACTTTTTCCATTGTCCCAGACTGAAGACAATTGGTGGGCTTCAAAAGCACCTATCACTTGATATACAGGCTCTAAGTAAAATGCCTCTTGCAACCAACTAATTCTTTCTTCTCCCTATGACTTCCTTTTCTCTCTGTGAACTCAGAATATACAGTAGTAACTAAAACAGAGGAAACATTTATCTCTATTTATATTTATATTTAAGTCAGCTGCCCCATACAGAGGCTGGGGCAGTACAATCTGAGTAGACACAACAAACTTTTAATACCTCCACACAACTTTTAACCAGAAGCATATTTTTAATCCAGTGAGTCAGTCATTTATTTGTCAATAGAGGCCAGAGGTTGGAAAGACCCAGGGGCCATTTATAAACATCCAGGCTATTGCCTTATGAGATATCCTTGGGGAAACTAAACTGTCTAAAAAGTCTTGAATTGCCTACAAAGAATTTGACTTCTACAGCAGCCTCCTAGACAAACTGATAAGAGAGTGGGAGGAGTGGGTTGTTCCCCCCAGCTGAAGTTAGGGATCGTTGGAATTTGAGGAATACCTCATGCTTTTCAAAGGTTTGTCTCATTTACTCCTTACAAAATTCCTGTGATGTAGGAATATAATAATAGACTTTTCTCCTCGTTCTGTGGGAAATAGAATGGCTCTGTACAAAATCAAGGCATGAGCTTTCTGGAACTTCAAGCAAGCACCACAGGATGCTCTTTGGGGCAAACAGCATGAAAGCTATTCAGAGAAGAACTTTTAAAGACAAATTCATTGACTGTGACAGGGAAGTATATTGGGGAGGGGAGAGAAGGGAAAAGGGAGAGAGAGAGAGAGAGAGAGAGAGAGAGAGAGAGAGAGAGAGAGAGAGAGAGAGAGAGAGAGATGGTAGTTAGAAGGCAGATGGATGCTAGATAAAATACTTAAGTCTACAGACAGAATAGACAAATTATAGACAGACCAATGATAGATAAAACCTAGACAGATATAGATAGGTGATAGATATTAAGAGATAAAATAGATAAAATATAGATGATAGCTGGGTAGATAGATAATATAGGTAGATGCATATAAATAAATGAAAGAAGATAGAGGGGAGACAGAGTATTTTTGTTGGGGGGTGGGGGGGAAGGCAGGGCAATTGGGGTTAAGTAACTTGCCCAAGGTCACACAACTGGTAAGTGTCTGCCACCCTATTTGAACTCAGGTCCTCCTGACTCCAGGGCCAGTGCTCTACTCATTGTGCCACCTAGCTACCCCTATAAGAGTAATTGTTAAGCACTTACTATGTGCCAAGTACTCTGTAAAGTGTTAGGATTAAAAATACAAACAAAAAGAAAGACAATTCTTGCCCACAAGGAATTGACATTTTAGTGGGGCGTTAGACAACCCATTGATCGAAGCTGACCTACTCAAAGCCACACAGCTAAACTAGTTACTGAAAGGAAATTAGAAAAAGTTTGAGTATCTTTCAAACATCCATCTAAATAGGCCACATGCCGTTGTCAAAGAAAACCTGGTTTATAGATGACTGATTTTAGTCCCAGTTCCACTACTAATCTAGTATGTGACCTCAGATAAACCGCTTAACCTCTCTCTAGAACTCAGTTTCTTTATTTGTCAAATGAGGACAATATTTTTTGCCCTGGTAGAAAAAACACTGAGCTGGCATTCTGGGGACCAGGGTTCTACTTCAAGGTCTATCATTCTCTAGCTGCATGATCTTGGGTAAGGGTTTAGCATTATCTGGGACTCATTTTCTCCATCTTTAAAATGAAAGAATTCCACTAGAAGACCTCTAAAAAAGTCTTTTCCATCTCTAATATCCTGTGGCTCTGTGATAAGATCATTTCCTCTCTTAAACATTGCATAGTTTCCATCTACCTCATGAAAATCATGTGGGAATCTCAGCATCATAGGATTATAGTGTTAGAATTAGAAAGGAGATTAGAGATTATCCTATCCAATTTCATCATTTTACGGATTAGAGAACCTGAGGCCAAAAGAGTTTATACTTTAGCCTATCCACTTACTTACCTTCCCTGCACCCCTGCTTTTCAGCTCCCATACTCACTGGGTTATTGTATGCCTTTCAATTTCTCATTTGAGTTGCCTTCAAGTAAGTGCAAATAATGAATCTCCTGAAATGGTCACATTACTCAAATTTGTACTGCATATTTCTATTGAGCTATAACCAGCTACCATATTTTATATAATCATAACTTCAAATAGCACAAATTCAAATAGATGTGGCCATTTCAGGGGATTTTTATTTACAATAATTGGGATCTGGTTGTGAATGATTTGCTCAAGGTTATGCAGAGAATAAGTGACAGATTCGGAATCTAAATTCAAGTCCCCTGAATCCAAAGCCAAATAAAATAATATTTCAAAAAGTACAAAGAGATATTCAAATGCAAAATATCCTTATCATTTAGTTTTTTCATACCATGGTGCGAGTTGGTAACAATTAAGGAGGTAGCATTTAAAATTTAGATGACTGAATTATCAATTTGTGAGTTCCACTGATACCATTGATTAATATCACTAAAGGGCAATTCAAATGAGAAATTGAAAGGAAGGGGATAATTTAGTGGGGAAGAGACCTGAAGAGGGAGACAGGGGGAACTACTGGAAGGTGAGCAAGTAGGTAGATTAAAGAATAAAGACATAGAGAATTGAGAAAAGAGGGAAGGAGATGTAAAGGAAACAATGGACAAAGAAGATTGGCCATAAAGGAAATATAGATTCTAAGTTCCCAGACAATGCTTTTCAGGGAAATTCTCTCTAGCCTAGCGCTCTGGCTATGTCCCATGGAGGAATTCTTCCTCCTTTCATAGACCCTATGGCCCTGTGGTGATAATTATGCATAATAATAGCTCCCATTCAAATAGCACTTTATAAAGCGTTTCCCTTGGTACAATCCTATAAGGCAGGTAGTGTGACTATTATTATTGCCATTTTGCATATGAGGAAACTGAGGCTCATAAAAGACAGAGCCAGAACTCTAGCTCTGGACTCCCATCTTTCTCCTACACTATACTTACCTCCATTAATATGGATATAAATGTGGACCATGGTTAGGGAAATTTTATGAATTCTGAAGATAAGTTGTTTGAATGTTTGCTTGATTGTGAAAAAGACCTTCTCTCTCCCCAAAAAATTAATTCACGGAAATTTTTTCCGGTTTCCCTTTCTCTAAGGTAATAAAAATAAATGGATTTAAATATTCTTTATGCCTTTTCCAACATGAATTTGTAACTGGCCCTTGATGAGTACACAAGTGGTTATTGGCAGGTCTGGATTACTGGCAACAAGGGGAACTGTGGTCAGGGTACCATATTCTTTGAGTAGAAATTGACATGAAATGGAATGATAGGGGTTGGAGTGGTGTTTTCCCAATTTCACAACCCACTTAGAATTAACAGCTTTGAAATTTTGAACCATGCATGAACCCTTTTGGATTTGAGGATCTTTGATGATTGGCAAAATACAAATTTTTTTTAAATTTCAGAACCAAGCAAGGAGAACTTTAAAAGACATATAACTTGACTCTAAAGGCTCCTTTAACATCAAATAGCCCTTTCCAAACAATAATGTGATGAGTTGAGAGGAAATGAATAAAAAGTAAATGGATTAAATATCCCTTAAAATACACATGGGTTTAAAAATTAAGGGGAAAAGGGCTGGGCAAATATCTTTGGGGTTTTATCAAACCCCAAACGTTTGAAAAAGAGCATGAGACATTCAGTGAATCCAAAATGCAACTGAATTCATTCATTCCCCAATGTCATGATTATGGACATGACTTGAATAAATAATATCAATTCAGAGTTGTCATTGTGGACAATCCAATTGTTTCACAATAGCAATAGTAAAAATGATGACAATAAATTACATTTACATAGCACTTTACAAAATATTTTCTCCATAACAACTCTGTGAGGAAGGCAGAGTAAGTATTATCATCTCTCTAACAGAAGAAGCAAGTGAGTCATTGAGGATTAGTGATTTACCCATAATCATGTAGCAAATAAGCGGCAAGGCCTCGATGTGAACCTGTTTACATTTCCACTTAAATCTTATTGTGATATTTGTAAATGATTGGTAGTGCCCTACATCTACCACCATACCCAAAGGGGAACTGGCTCTCCTAGCTAAAGACCACCATGATATCTCTAGTATAAAGTCCCTGGGGACTTATTTGAAAATCTGTGCCTCTGAGCACAGGAGTAGAAGGATTAAATCTGTCATAACCAGGAAACTACTCCGTATTGTCCAGCAACTGGTTCTACTGTTCCCTTGTGTTATGAAAGCTTTGTTTCCTTTTAGGCCAGTACCCTGGGTGCTCCCAAGGAAGACTTTTTCATCTGTTATGTCCCCAAAAGAGCATGGATCTCTAGAAGTGAGAGTCAGTTGAATATATATATATATATATATGCCTGGTAGGAATAAAAAGGGATCTGGGATCTATGAGAGTGGGAGAGGAAAAGGAAGAAGAAAGGATAGAGAGAGAGAATGAGGGACAGATGGGTGGATATAGTTTAGATATATCATATAGATGGATGGACTGACAGGTGAGAGAGAGACAGAGAGAGAGAGAGAGAGACAGAGAGAGAGAGACAGAGAGACAGAGACAGAGAGAGAGAGACAGAGAGAGAGAGACACACACACAGACAGAGAGAGAGAGAGACAGAGAGAGAGAGAGAGAGAGAGACAGAGAGAGAGACAGAGAGAGAGAGAGAGAGAAAGACAGAGACAGAGACAGAGACAGAGAGGAAGAGAGAGATTGATTGATAGACAGATAGATTAGAAGACTTGTATTCATAAGCCTCCTTTAGAATTCATGGCACCTGGTCTCCTATCCTCCCAGATTAAGCCACTCTCATATAGTGAAAGATCACTGTAAAATATCCTATAAGGATTCTAATTTTTACATGATTTCTATATCACTTCAGGAAATAGGATGGTTTGTTGGCATGTGTCGCTAACATGAGACCTCTTTCTAGAGTCATTATCAAGTGATTTCATCTCTTAAACCCCAACTATGGTAGTAGTATTAAGTTGTAAATAGTAGTAGTAGTAGTAGCAGCAGCAGAAGCAGCAGTAGCAGCAGTAGTAGTAGTAGTAGTAGTAGCAGCAGTAGCAACAGTAGCTAACATTTATAGAAATGCTGTAAGATTTGCCAAGCACTTGAACATACAGAAGGTGCTCAACAAATGAATACTGAGGGATAGAAGAAAGTAACAATAGCGGGTAAGTGCTGAAATCATTGTCCACCTCCCTGTCAGATGTTCACTTTAAGAGGTATCAAGAGACCCTGAAAAATTAGACTTCAACCAATGGATGAAAGATGATTCAGGGTGAATAAATGAACCATCCCCATCACAATCATAGATCAACAGCTGCCCCTCTCCAGCTGTCTGGGAAGGTCTGCCTTATGGTGCAGTCTGTTCCTACCATTGCTACCAGCTAGTCATGTGACCTTCCTATCTCCATGCTTCAGTTTACTTTTCTCTGAAATAATAATGCTTTGGGTGGAGCTATGGGGTGAAGCACCTTCATCTTGATTCACTGAAATAATGGCTCTCATTTATGTCTCATCTTCTGGTTCCAAAGCCCTTTGCATACATTATCTCATCTAATCCTTATTACAACCCGATGATGTGGACAGTGTAAGTGTTGTGATCCTAATTTTCCAGATGAGCAAACAAGCTGAGAAAAACAATGTGAATTGCTAGCGGGGGGCAGAGATGATTCTCAGACCCAGGTCTTCTGACACTCAATTCAGTGCTCTTCACTGCCTCTCAACCAACAGACATCCCAGAGAACTCTGAGTAAATAGGTAATAGGATGCAACCGTACTTGCATTTGCTCAAGATGAAAAGGCTTGTTTAAATATGGCGAGATCACAAATCTATTACATGTATAAAATCCAAGGAGGGGGCTGTGTGACTTTGAAGCCAACATAAATACAACTGTTTAACAGTTTATTTTAATCTACCAATAAGAGCCAAGCTCCTTAAATGGATTCACATTGCCAGCAATCTTCCTGCTCCATGGTATTTGTTAGAAGTTATGATTGTACTTAACTCAGTGTCTTGTGGTCTCCTTAGCTTTGTTTCTTAACAGGGTTGTCTTTATGTTAGTTTTCTTTGGCTTCCCCATAGAAGAGTAACAGATTTCTTTTTGAAGTTTTTATTGATGAATGAGCTGCTATAAATAACTCTCTGTGGCAGGAGACTGATCTCAAAAGTTTACTCTGGAATAATAGTAGCAGTGGGAAGGAAGGAAATTTATGGCAGCACGTCATGAAATAGTTTAATGGGCTTCATACTGTTTAACTTAATCGTTACAGATGTAAAAACAGAAATACAATTATTTTAACAACTATTATTACATATTGCTTCTCTAGTGAAAACAAAGCCCGGCTGAAGCTATTTCAGACACCAAATCAGGAATGTAGAGATCCATCTCATCGTGGACCCAGACATTAGGGCGTTGGGATGCCTTCAAGAGTCTGACTGCAGTTCTGAATGGATTAAGATGAAGTTGTGGTTTCTAAAAGAGAATAGAAGGAAAAATGAAATGCCTCTTTCTGCCACCCTTTGTGAGGGAATGAGAACCCATGCAAGGCAGAGAGCCTTGCCAAACTTAGGCCAATGTTGGGATTTCCTTCCTTTTCAACTTTCTGACTCACTTCTTCTACATCGGTGTACGATACCCTGCCCCACCCCTAAAACTTCTAGGGCATCAATCCCTCCCACATCTCTCAGCATGGTGCCCTCGTAAGAACGCCAGATTTCAAGTTATTAGATCTGAGTTCAAATCCTGATACTTCCACTTGCTACCTGCATGACTTTGGGTAAGTAACTTATGTTATGAGTTTCCTTTTCTCTGTAAAAAGGAGGACATTGGGCTAGATTACCTCTAAGGCATGGGATCTTAGCCTTTATTGTGTCATAGACTGTTTTGGTAGTCTGCTAAAGCTTATGGATGCTTTCTCAAAGTAATGTTTGTTGCCCACATTTATAATTGAAGTAAGTGCTAAATTTCAACTACCCAACATTAATAAACATAAAGATGTCATTTTTCCCATCCAAGTTCACAGATGCCTTGAAATCTATCCCCAGGCCCTTGAGGGGTCTATGGACTCAGGTTAAGAGTTCCTGCTCTACAGTCTTTTTCGATTTGAAGTCTCTGAAACTTTGACCCACCAGCCCTCACCTAAGATCCTATCTCTTCACACGTTCCTGCCTGCCCCATACTATGCAACACATAATAGTTAGACTCCACAAGACCATGGAGTCTCAAACTGGATGGCTTTCTGATTATTGCATCTGCCCCATGCATTCTCCTACTTATTGTGGTGGCTTCACAGCAGGAGTTCTGTGGTCTGGGGAGAATTTTCTGTTACTGGGAAAGGGACTCTTTATCTCCTTAATGTAGCACAAAGGATTTCCCAAGGTTCTCACAGACCATATATGTCCTTTTTCCTTTATATCCTCCCCATAAGCAAGACTTAAACTCCCAGATAGCATCCCTCCCACCAGAGAAGAGGAAACATAGCTCATTTGAAAGCCTATAAATTGTGAGTTCACACTGGAGGTCTGAGAAGGACTCCCTATCCCTTGGGGAACAGCCTTGCAGAAAGAATTGGAAACTAAACCAAGGTCTCTCTTTAGCTGCCTAAAGCTCTCTTTTCCTCTTCCATTCCACAGGGAAGACCTGGCCTACATAAGTCCTTCCAAGTCAGAGACATTTTATTCCAATTAATTTCTTCTCACAGGCTCTAGTCTGAAATGCTGAAAGATTGGACTGGGAATTAAGGCCTGCCTCTGCTGATTAATTCTGTTTGACTTGACAAAAATCAATTGTCCTATCTGAGGCTCAGCTTTCTAATCAGTAGAATATAAGGTTGGACTATACAGATGATTTTCTAAGACCTTTCCAGCTATAACACTCTAGAATTCAATGTTCCAGTAAGAGCAGGAGATGGAAAGGAGGGTTTCTTCACATTAATAGTTTTATGCTTTGGGATTTGAGATTCCATGAACTCTCATAGTAATTAGGGTGATTCTATCATAATAAAATCATCTAGAAACACAGAATTATAGAACCACAGAATGTTAGTACTGGAAGGGTGTCTCAAAAGACAGCTTAGTAGGAAGAGTACTAAGCCCTGTGTCAAGAGATCTGAGTTCAAAGTAGGTACCACTTCTTACCCTTGCAAGCCAGGATAAATGACTGTCCTTCCTTGAATCTCAGCCTCCTTACCTATAAAATGTGAATAATAATGCTTGCACTGACCACCTCATACAGTCACTATGAAGAAAACACTTTGTAAATCTTCTAATGCTATACTGTTGTCTGATGGCTTAATTTTGAAGATGAAGAAACAAGTCTGAGACAAAGAACAATCCTCTATGTTGTGGTAGATGACCTTTAAGAATTGTTAAAGTAATAAAGATCTGATATAAAGAATTGATTCAGATTTCTAAAACTAAGAACCATTTCCTAATAGATAATGATCAAAGGATATGAACAGGCATTTCAAAGGAAGAAATCTAAACTATCAAGAGTCATTGGGTGAGGGTGGGGGTCTCAGATCAATAGAGAAATGTACATTAAAGCAACTGTGAGGCTCTAACTCATATTTATCCAGTTGATAAAAGGAAAATGACAAGGATTGGAAGGACTGAGGGTAAATGGGCACTGTTGGTTGAGCTATGCCATGATATAACTATTCCAGGAGGCATTTTGGTATTGTCCCCAAAGGTTTTAAATTGCATGTACCCTTTGGCCCTGGGAAATCACTGCTAAAACTATGGCCTAAAGTGATTAAAGGAGGGAGGAAATCAATCTATAAAAATATTAATAGCATCTTTTTGTGTAATAGCAAAAATGGAAATTAAGGGGTACCTGTCAGTTGGAAAATGACTGACAAAATTGTGGTTTATGAATATAATGGAAAATTTTTGTGCCATAAAAAATGATGAAATGGGACACTTTCAGAGGGAAATGGACAGACTTCTATGACCTGATGCAGAGTGAAGTGAGCAGAGCTAGAAGAACAGTTTATACAGTGATAACATTATAAGGAAAAATAACTTTGAAAGACTTTAGAACTCTGACCAATGCAGTGATCAACTGTGATTCCAAAGGAGCAGTGATAAAGTCTGCTTGCTCAACTCCTGCCAGAGAGGTAATGGGTTTAAGGTGCAGAATGGGATGAGGTGCAGAATATTTTTAGATATAGCCAATGTGGGAATTTGTTTTCTTTGATTCTACATATTTGTTATGAGGTCTTTTCTTTTTCATTTTTTTCTATTATTCAATTGAGGACTGGGAGGGAGTGTGTTAATCAGAAAAAAAATAATTTAAGAAAAATAAATAGATACAATTTTTTTCCTTAAAAAGGAGTTACTAGGTTTTTAAAAAATCATTATTTTACAACCAAGCTGATGATGAGCCTCTCCAAACTTAACTAGGCTGGTCCCCAGATGAGATATGGCCCATGTTCAGAGCCTTTGTTGTTTATTAGTATCTATCACAGCTGGCAAAGCTTTGTGAACCCAAGTTCACCTCCTTGCCACAGTAAGGCATCAGAAAACTTTCATTGAAGCTTATTCCCCCATAGGGTATTTTATAAATTAAATTTATAGCCAAAGCAATAGGGGATTTTTTTTATGCAAAAGAAAATCATTGGGCTGTTCCATGCACTAGCAGAGTAGTCTTCTTCTTGAGATCCTTTATCTCTAAGGCTATGCTCTATTATTCCCCCTTTTAATTTTTGTTGTTGTTTTCATTACACACAGATGCCATAACATAAGCAACCCCCCCCTAGAAAACATAAGAAGTAGGAAATGAAATACATTGTGAACCATTATCCCACTGTCACTTCTTGTGACAGGAAGGAAGGAAGGAAGGAAGAAGGGAAGGAAGGAAGAAGAAAGAAAGAAAGAAAGAAAGAAAGAAAGAAAGAAAGAAAGAAAGAAAGAAAGAAAGAAAGAAAGAAAGAAAGAAAGAAAGAAAGAAAGAAAGAAAGAAAGAAAGAAAGAAAGAAAGAAAGAAAGAAAGAAAGAAAGACAGGGGAGGGAGGGAGAAAGGAAGGAGGAGAAGGAGAAGGAGAAGAAGAAGAAGAAGAAAATGAGGGGGAGGAGAAGGAGGAAGAGGAGGAGCAGGGTAGCATTTATATGGAAATTTAAGGTTTGCAAAGTACTTTACATATGTTATCTCATTTGATAGTCTCAACTCTGTGAGTTAAAGGTGATTGTTATTCCCATTTTACAATTGAGGAAACTGAGGCAGACAGAGGTTAAACAATTTGTCCAGGGTCACACAACTAGTAAGCAAAACTTGGTTTTTTTTTTTTTTTGTTTTTGTTTTTTTCCTTTTGGAGGGCAATTGGGGTTAAGTAACTTGCCCAAGGTTACACGGCTAGTTTTTTTGTGTGGGTGTTAAGCGACTGAGGCCAGAATTGAACTAGGGTCCTCCTGACTCCAGGGCCGGCGCTTTGTTCACTGCGCCACCTAGCTGCCCCTGTAAGCAAGATTTGAATTTAGGTCTCCACAATCCCATCACTACATCCACTGAATCACCTAGTTCCCTCATAAACCAGAGAACTGAGTTCAACTGATACCTACCACCTAAGGACCTCTGAGTAAATCATTTCACAGTGCCAGTTCTTGATTCCCTTATCTATACCTGGGAATAATCATGCTCGTTCTTCCTACCTCACAAGTTTGCTGTGAGAAAAGGGCTTTGTAAAGCTTAAAGCACTATGTAAATATAAATTGCTATTATCATCGGTGCTATTTGTTACTGCCCTATCAGATAGATTCATTTGTTTTAGGCCAAATGCATTATTCATGATTCCTTTCAGGTCACCCCCGCCCCCAAACATGCATCCAACATATAAGTCTCAAAGTCGACTCGACATTCAAAAATGTGGGAAAGTTTATTTATTTCTCTGAACATTCCTGATTCATAATGTGCTTTCTAAAAATGTAACCAAGTTCTAGCTGACCAAGCTCCTGCTATATTTAGCAATACAATTTTAAATAAATGTGCTTTACACTGTGTAAAGCTAGTCCTGAAGTCTAGCTTCAAAAATCTGTCTTTCTCTGTACCATGAGGTGGTGATGCACTCATGTGACTTGACCAGTAGCCAAATGCTGAGGAAGAAGAAACTCAGATTTCATTCATTTCCTTGTCCTCTTCATCAGATTCCACAATCACTTAAAAACAAACAAATGAAGAAAAATCAATATCTTTGGGTTTAGGGCAACCAAAGACTTGACCCTATGTTCCTCTTCCTGACTGAATAAAATGTCAGCTGAGTTCAATGTGAATTGTGCTCTTCAGCTTGCCAAGCCAATCATCTCTAGCCATTTTCTGGAGATTAACTACCATGTTGGGAGAGACTTGATTTGTTTTCTCTCTGTATATTAAGACTTCATATATTATCTAGAGACCCATAAAGATGGAAACCATGAGTGGGAATATGTTACTTTTTATATAGAGAACATATAGCAATAAACCTCAACCCAATAGGAACTGAATGACACAATATTATTGAACTATTCATTCAATTCAATAAACATTTATTAAGCACCTACTATATGCCAGGCACTGTACTAAACCAATTGAAATGAGAAAGAGACAGCCCTGCCTCCTTGAGGAGTTTACAATCTGGGGTGAGGAGAAGGAGCTGGACTAGAGGGTGCCAGAATCAAAGCCAAACAGAGCAGCTAATGGAAGGTTGTGAGTACTCTCTAAAGGAAGGCTTTGGGAGGACTTTTAAGTGTTCCACCCTCCAGTCCTTCAATCAGAGCTGCTGACTAAAAATGGAGTTTTAGAACAATGATGTTGGCTTTCATTTTTTTCTCCAAGATTTAGACCTTGAATATCTTCAGGCTCATCTACTTCAATAAATTCATTGTTTTAGAAGAAAAAACTGAGGCTCCCAGAGGACAAAAGCCCAGGCTTACTCAGATGCTAAGTAGAACTGGGGCTCAAACCTGAGACTGGATGTCCACTTTTGGACAGCTATATGTACTAGGAAAGTTTGTCCTTACATAAAGCAATTCATAAGTCTGTGACTTCCAGTCACTGTTCTTGATTCTGCCCCCTAAGGACAAATGGAACCAATCTATCTGATGCCTGTATGAAAACTGATTGATCAGCTGTTTGACTGAATCCAACTGGTTTCTTTCTTTTTGTATGTGGGTAAGGGGGGGAGGGTGTCAAACTGCTTATAATATAGAGATAAGGACAGAAATAGAGAATGAGTATGATGAATACAGCTTATTAAGACTATGTAAAAACAGGAATAATACCTTACATTTATAAGTACCTTTCCAAATTGGGACCAACACACCTTATTACTCCCCCT
Organism: Petaurus breviceps papuanus; assembly: GCF_028583685.1. Lineage (NCBI taxonomy): Eukaryota > Metazoa > Chordata > Mammalia > Diprotodontia > Petauridae > Petaurus > Petaurus breviceps. Next base: position 10,268,298 of record NW_027185771.1, read on the forward strand.
TCCCACCCCTACTGTGAGATAGGCAGAGAAGGGCTTATTAACACCATTTTACAGAGGAAAAAATGTTATTCCTTAAGGAAATTGGGTGGCAGCTAGGTGGCGCAGTGAACAGAGAGAGCACTGGCCCTGGAGTCAGGAGGACCTGAGTTCAAATTCAGTCTCAGACACTTGACACTTGTTGTGTAGCCCTGGGCAAGTCATTTAACCCCTGCCTCACAAACACACAGAGTTGAGAATTATCTATTATCTTGAGTTGCATGTTATGGAGAAAATCAATAGCATCTTAAAAATAGGATTGATCACAGACTGTAATATCATTTTAATAGTTTATAGTCAAGATGGATCCCAACCAAATGATACATAATTGTCCACCCCATCTATTGGGGAGAAATAGAGATTGAAAGATTTCTCTACCTTCTTTATTTCTTTCCACTGCTTGATCCATAATTCTATGATTCTCCTCAATGTATATGTGCATTGGAAATACACACATGGAAATCATGAATGTGCATATCAAGGACATCAGCACATCTGTCTTTGTCCAGCCAATATGAAAATTAACCACTTAGCAGGTGTTAGCATTATTCAACTGTCTAGCATGAAAATTTCCTCTTTTATTTCAGTCAGTCATCCTAGCAGTCATTTTGCTTAATGTCAGAACTTACCTGTTACTATGAATTAATTCTTGATTTCAGTTGAAAAACAAAACAAAGCCATGCTACACATACATGCATATAGATACATGCTTGAAGTCACCTGAGCAAAGGGTGGGGGAAGAACTCTAAGATACTTATTGGAAAGCAAAAATAATCATACACACTATGGACCATATTGGACCATTCCTTCTGGTTTCCTGTTCTACACCTAGAGATTCTTGGAGCTGAGAGGCTACAGACCCAGCCACTCACTGACAATATTAGGACCTCTACCTTAGTGAGTAGCAGCAAAGGGAAGCACAAAATCAGAAGGGATGAAAGATAATACTGAAAATACACTGCATTTAGAATCATCTAAAGTGAGTGGGGTCAAAATCAAATAGAAATGGGGCCATGAAACCATACATAAAGATCCCTGAAGGTTGCATATTGGCTTAGAAAACCACATAGCAGCTTTACCTAATGTTCTATTGTATTCTTATTTATTTTGTTAAATATCTATAGTTACATTTTAATTTGATAAAGGCTCTGTTCAGCAATGTTGTTGGCAACATGCCTTGGCAGAACTAGTGTTTGACACCTCTGATTTAAGTGATTTAAAGTCTTCAGATAACATAAAACCTCAGTATAATATTTAAGCAATGGTTCTCTATAAAAATGAAATCACAGGTATAATCCATAATCATACATATGCATAAACATACATATATATGAGCATGCATCCTTTTTTTTCATTTTTCATATGCATCCAATCAACTCCTGTTTAACTTTTTTAGAAGCCCTTAAAGTCCTCTCCCGCTCTAACAATCCTGTTATCCTATGATATGTGTGAATCTGTGAATATACCAATTGTCTTGTCTTAGGATGGTCAGAGAAGCCCGCTCAAAATTATGAGCATCAAGAAAACACAGGATTGGGGGGCCCAGGTGGCTGAGTGAGTAAAAGCACCAGCTCCAGTGTCTGGATGACCTGGGGATCAAATTCGGGCTCAGATACTTAGCACCACACCCAGAAATAATTGGCTGTGTAATCTTGAGCAAGTTACTTAACCCCAATTGCTTAAAAAAAAAAGAAAAACAAGATTCAGGCCTAATGAGAATGAAACCCCCTAACTGTGTATGTCTTTCAGAGTCAGGGAGAGGTAAAATTCCCAAAGTCTGCCTGTATCCCAAATGCCATGTAGCAAATTTGCTGTTTTGTGTGCAGTCACACCAATATCAGATTACCCCTGACTTGAGCTGTGTAGGATAGCGAAACAAACTTTTTCAAATTAGTGTTGTTGTTTAGGTTGAGTTAGAATGACTCAGCCTTGAACAGGGCCCTTCAGGCTTGCCTATCTGCAAATGGGCAGATTTCCAAATATCTAAATGTAATACTGACATATGTATATGTACATTTATATGTATATCTATATATGAGATATAGATCATAACCCACACCTGCTATTTTCATACATATTCATATAAACATGAGTGAGTTCAAAACAGGTACGAATTTACAGGCTGTTGGATATGTTACCCTTATTTTGAAGAAAGAAAAGGGCTTAATAGCACACCATCAGCTGGTCTAAAAGAAGAAACCTGAGGATTTTTTTTTTCACTTGCCTGCATTTGATTCAATAATGAAAGGGCTGGAATTTTTTAAAAATTAAATACATTCCAAGATACAGAGGGAATTAACACAAATATATAAGAGCAAGAACCATTCCTTCAGTGGATCCAAAGATATTTTTAAAATATTCTGCAGAAGAAGAATTGTAAGTTATTAACAACTATAACCATATGAAAGAATGCTTCAAATCACAAATAATAGAAATGCAAATCAAAATAACTTTGAGGTTTCCTCGAGCAACCAGAAAACTGGCAAAGATCACAAAATATGGGACTAATCAAAGTTGGGGGAGGGGCAGGACTGTGGAAGGATATACACACTAATTTACTATTGGGGAAGTCATAATATATTCTGGGGAAACTATTAGGAATAAGGACTAAAATGTCCATACTTTTTGACCCAGAGATCCTCCTACTAGACACATACTTGCAAAGGGATCAAAGATGGTAGTATGGTTCAGTGGAAAGCACATTGGATTCTGAATCAGTGAATTTGGGTTCAAATCCACTTCTGACACTTACATGACTTACTGCAAGTCACTTAACCAATCTGGGCCTCAGTTACTATAAATCTAGAAAGAAAGTTTCCATATCTACCAAAATATTCACAGCAATATTTTATGTAGTAGTAAAGAACCAAAAATATTGCTTAGACAATGACTAAACAACTTTTGATACATGAGTGGAATAGAATACTACTGTGTCATAGAAAGGACAAATGTGAAAAATTCCCAATAACATGGGAAGATAGTTATGAATTAATACAGAAAGTAGATAGCTTAGTGAAGATAGGAATATATTCAGAAATAAATGTGACATAAAAATAAGATGTATGAATAAAAAATTTAAGGTATGAAAAGGTACAGGATTTTAGTATGTAGGTGTATAATATATAGTTAAATATTTAAAATTATATACAATTTTCTGTTTTATAAATATCTATAACATTTGTATTTATATATACATAGAAAGAACAAGAACCACTGAATGAATATTGTGCTGAAGTTTACAACTATCAGAGGTAACCAGTGAATTAAACTGAAAATCCTTCTTCTTTCTTCAATGTCTTAGGACATCCTAAATTATTCGAAAAATATGTGTCCAAAATAGACATAGCTTCAAAGTTGAATGTCTGAAGTGGGAATAAGATCATAGAATTTTTCTTTACACATATAAGAGGTGCATAGGATTTTTTAGTTAGAAGGTACTTTAGTACCTTCTAACCTAGTTCCAACTCCCCCTCACACTCACTCTCACACACACACAAATACACACACCCCTTATTTGAGAAAAAATCCCAAAGAGTTTCTGTAAGTTTCCCAGGTGGAAAAGATGGGGTCTGAATCCAGATTTCCAAGACTCCAAAACTAGCACAAATTTCATTGCCTCACACTGACATTTATATGTGAGTTCCTAGATCTATGATTTGATCAATATGAAGAACTTCCAATGTGGAAACTCCCTTCACCAGTGAAGATAAGCAACTCTTAGAGTTTCCTGGGCAATGAAAGGTTAAGTGGCTTGCCAATGGTCACCTCCAGTATGGGGATCATGGAATCATAGAGCCAAAAGAGACTTCAGAGGTAATGTAGTTCAATCCCCTAATTTTATAGATGAGGAAATTGAGCCTAGCAAGGGAAAGTGACCCAAGGTTACAGAACTAATAAGTTCCAAAACCAGGATTTGAACCCAGAATCTTAGACTCCAAACCCAAGACCCTTCTATAGCATCATGATATTTTGGAAATAGGACTAATACCCAGATCTCCCTCACTGGCAATGGAAAGATGCTCAAATTGCAGCTCTGCTATTTACAGCCTCCAATAAGTCATTTAAAGTATCTTGGCCTCAGTTTCCTTAGATGTAAAATGAATGTTTAGACTAGATGACATCTCTAAGATCCTTCCAGCTGTAAATCAATGAGTCTATATTCCTCTTCCTGACCCCAGACAAGTCCCCTATATACACGCACGTATCTTTTCTTTCATAAATATAATTCACGTAGGAAATTTCTTTGTATTTGAAACTGTATGGTAATTGTAAGTATCATGTCCTTTTTTTTTAACATGCTCCCACCAAAAGATCTGTGCCATAAATTACTAAAAGGTGGAACTTATAGATTTGGAGCTGGAAGGGGCCTTAGAAGACAGAGTCAAAAGCCTGTCCTGCTGTAGCTGAGGTTGCAGAGGCACAGAGAGGTTAAGTAACCCATGAAGGGTCACATAAATAATAAGTATGTGAGGTTAAGATTTAGGCCAGGTCTTCCTCCCTCCCAATTCAATGCTCTACCAAGGCAACTCTCTCCTCTAATACTGTATGATGGGAAATCAAACATGAAAATGTAAGAATTAACAATACTTCCAATATATTTCAAATAAAACATGCTTTGTACCTGCTGAGTAGAATAACTGTATGCATTCTTCACAATTTAGGTAACTGCTCAGACATCTGAGTTGGACTTCTCCCTTCTTCTGTACTTAATTGAAAATGCAGTCTTTCTGATGATTGGAAACCTCCTGAGATGGATGGCATCAGGAATCACAGCTGTAACTGAAACCTCATTCCTGTTACACTGTTTGTTTATTTCACACAGTAATCCCATTGAACCAAACAGATAAAGGTTAATGGAAAAACAATTTTATTCACCATACGCTCCTCATTTGGAAGTAAAAAAAAAATTTGACAAAGGCATATTCCGTGCCTATGTAGATAACCACAGTGAGAATCAAGCTGAATCTAGCACTTTAGCACAGTGCCTGTCACATAGTAGGTGCTTAATAAATATTGATTAATTGATTGATAGGTGAAGATTTCTACAGGATTTTAAAAACGAAGATGCTCCTGAAAATCAACAAACTCACCTTTTTTTTAACTATTGTCAAAATCTGGAGCATACTTCATAAGCAACTATTGAAGTCCAGTCTTTGATTTATAGATGGAAGATCATCTTCTCAGACCTTTTAATAAAGATGTTTCTCTGAAAAGCCTTTTTCAATACAGCCAGAATCAGGCCTCCACCTCGTTTAACTTTTGTGTTTATTTTAATAATGTCCTAGTAACCATTTAAAAAGTTATTTTAGAAATCCCTTTAAAACTTCCTGAAGGTCATTCCTACCTCCAAAAATTCAATGACTTTCTGTACTTTCCCACATCAGATAAAAGTTATTTGAAGGTTTAGGAAGTCAAGCTCTGAACTCCAGTGAAACCCAAATATATCCAATATAAAAAGTTGAGACATTTCAAAGGCAGCCTGGGCTGTGTTGAGTCCTGGGAAACTAGAATTTCTGAATCAGATCTTTGTTGCAAACAGGGGTCTTTCCTCAATAAGACTTCCAATCACTTGGTCAAAGTATTTATTTAGTTACCAGTGGTAGAAGGAAAAAGAATTGCTGGGCTTAGAGTCAGAAGCCTTTGATTTCTCTTCCTGCTGTGCCATGCTATGTCACCTGAGACATTTTATATCTCTGAGCCTCAGTTCCTTCATCTGTAAAATGGGGATAATAATACTTTCACTTTCTGCCTCTCCAGATACAGTGAAATAATACTTGTTAAAGCAACTTGCAAACCATAAAGTACCAAATAAATGTTGAGCTGTTGTTATTATAAAGGTAGTTAACTAAAGACTTCGGGCAAGGCATGGAGTTAGGGACTGTGGGACAAAAGATAGGAAATAGTCTTTTCAAAGAATCTTGAAAGGTTTACCCTTTGGAATAAAAGTTTGCAGAGAACAAATTCCTAAAGCTGTTACAAGATTACAAAATTTCTCTCTCTCTCTCTCTCTCTCTCTCTCTCTCTCTCTCTCTCTCTCTCTCTCTCTCTCCCTCCCTCTCTCCCTCCCTCCCTCCCTCTCTCTCCTACTTTCTGTGTTTTTCCATCTCTGTCTCTTATTCTCTCTGTATATGTCAACTTGTTTAACAAAAATGTAAGCCTTCTTTATTACCAGATTCAGAAACAATATTAAAAAAAAATATGAGATCTTTAAAAAAAATGTGAGTCTGGTATGACATGATGCACCTTCTCTCCTCTCCCATTCTTCCGGAGTCCCTTGAAATGTCTTGTTTCTTTAAGAGCTAGACAAAAATAGCAGTGCATTAAGTGACTATTTGTAGTTGCAGAAATAAAAAAATGGGTATTCAACAATATATTACATAAATGGACAAAACATTTTATTGTCTAGAGTGCATATTCATAGTGAAGGCTGCTAATAAAGAAGTTTTCAAAGATCAATTACAATTATACAAAAAAAAAAAGCCCACTATTTATAGCAGAAATTAAACATGTTCATTGAACCGTATATCTGGAAAGAAACAGCTCTAGAAAAGTTGTGACTGATCTTGGTTGTTGTCCAAATGGTAAGATGACAACTTCCACTTTAACATCTCTCATAAATCGGCTCCAAGCAAGCAGAGTTTTCTCTGTGACTCGTTATAGTGAGTGGCACCTTCAGACTGATACTCTCGACATCCAAGCGGCTCACGAAGTCAGCCCAGCTGACCTGTTCTACAAAAAGCCCTAAATCCCCTAGGCCAAAGGGAACCTAGTGTTGAACTTGAAGTTGTCTTGGCTCCCTGATCCATATTGTGTTACAACTGCAGTCTGTTTCATACCTAAGTGGTCAGGAAGCGAGGGCTTGGGGGGGGGGGGGTTAGGAGTGAGGGAGGGGGAGGCCAGGGAGTGGGATTATTCAGGACCTAAACTGTAACTATGAGATAGACTTATATGGTCTTGGGTGTGGGTGCTGTCTCTTGGTAGCCTATAATAAAACTTTCAGGGGAATGGGGTGGGGGCGGAGGGGCGAACTGCAACCATCAGCCTCTTGGAATCGGGTTTAAGAACATTCAAAATCTGAACAGAAAGGGGAGGAAGGGTGCAGAGAACAGAGGTTCGGATTACAAAAGATAAACCAGTCAGCCCAGAATGGGAGAATTTCTTGAGCTGTTCACATCTCCACGTGGGAGTCGCTGAAACTTCCCTGAAACAGACAGGTCGGCAAATGCCTTTCAAACAAATAAACAAGCCTAGTTAAAACAATATGCTTTTCACCCGCTTCAGTCGTGGTCAAGTCGCTGGCGTCCCTTGCAAGGGACAGGTTCCAGGCTTTGAGGAGAGAAGGAGAAAAAAAAATCTGCCTCTGTTCTTATTACTGGAAATTAAATACCGCGTCAGAGAGCTGGAGCGGGAAATATGACAGAAGAGGGATCCCCAGCTGGTAAAGTCGCCCTTGAACTTGAGAATCGAGCATCAGGGAACCACTGAAAGTCGGGCAGAGACCGGGAGAGCTAGCAAAGAGGGTAGAGCTGAAGCATCCCCCCGGTAGCGACTCCCCGGCATGTTTGGCCGCCTCAGCCAGCTCTCCCCCTCTGGTTGGCTTCTGGCTGTGTGTCCGGGCCAGGATACTGTCTATGCTGAAGCTCTTGGGCTTGTCGGCGTTTTTTGGAGGGGCAGGGTCCTCCGGATCCGTGTCTCGCGAGCCAAGGAGCGGAGGAGAGCCCAAGGTAGCTCTGCTCTCAGCTGGCTGTCTGCTTGCCTGGCCTGAGATAGCAGCATCTCGTTGGAAACTGTCCTGGGCGGTGTCCTCGGGGGCCACAGAAAGGAGGCCAGGGCTGGGCCAGCAGAGGGGGGCAGAGCATCTGGTCGAGGGGTGAGTGGGGGCCGAGGCAGCAAGCCCCTGGGAAGCTCCCTTTGGGCTGGGCACATATCCCTCACTACTTCCTTCTCTTCTTTCTTCACCTCGTTCTCTCCCTCCTACACTCTCTCCTCCTCTTCTTCCTCCCGTTCCTCCTGCTTCACTTCTTCCACATTCTTCTCTTTCTTCACTCCTTCCTCCCCCTCCTCCATCTCCTCCTTCAGTCCTTCCTCCTCCTCCTCTGTCCCCTCCTCCCCCAGTTGCTGCAGGACTGTCTTCCCTTTCCTCCAGCCTGACTCTGCGGCCCACCTGGGCTTGGGCTTCTTCCGCCTCCCCTTTGCCTCTCTTGGCCTCCTGGACCCCGAGGCCCGGCTTGGGCTTCCTCTTCCGCCGTCTATAGTTGCCGTGCTCAAACATGTCCAGGCAGCGGGGGTCCAGGGTCCAGTAGCTGCCCTTGCCAGGGCGGCCCTTCTCCCGGGGCACCTTGACGAAGCAGTCGTTGAGCGACAAGTTGTGTCGGATACTGTTCTGCCAGCCCTGTTTGTTGTCGTGATAGAACGGAAAACGGTCCATGATGAACTGGTAGATGCCGTTGAGCGTGACCCTCTGATCTGGGGCGTCTTTAATGGCCATGGCGATGAGGGCGATGTAGCTGTAGGGAGGCTTCTGGGGGGGCTCGGCCCGACCGGCTCCAACTAGGGTCGTGGGAGGAGAGAAGCCCAGTGGCATCCCGGGCGGCTCGGGGCCATACACGTACAACACCGAGGGGCTGACCAGAGGAGGTAGGTGGTGGTTGTAGAGATGGGTCATGGCGAGGCTAAGAGAGCTCCAGGCTGTCCCGCAGGGAGAAGGCGAGGTCGAGTCAGGGAGAGGTTCCCCAAGCCCGAGAGAGCCAGCCGCGAGCCTGCTGCTGCTTTAGCTCTCTCCCTCTCTGCCTGCTCCCCAGCCAGCTCTCGCTGTGTCCCTTCTTCATGCCTTTAAAAATGTTAAATAATTGTTGTAAGTTTGCTATTATATGTTGACTTAGCACTGGAAAATAAATTGTCTATGATAAACAATCGTTGTGTTCTCAGCCCACCCACATTAATTAAAATTTCATTGCTGAAAAACTCCAAGCTTTTCTCCACGTGTCTTTTTGATACCAGCCAATCGTTTTCTGGGTTATTTCTTCATTTGTTTATAGAATTAGTCTGTTGATAAGTCTGCCCACCCAAGTTGAATCAAGCTGTGTTTATTTGGAAAAATTTCCGGGCACCCAATATATAAACGCACTGATCTGATGTTTGAAATATCACGTCCACCCCTTGACGCTGTAAGCACACACAACTCAGCAAAGCAGGATGTTAACTGCTACGGCTCGGCGCGGGGTCCGAGCAGGCCCGAGAGAGAGAGAAGTTGGGGGTGAAAAGATTAATCGAGAGAGAATTGGACCACGAACGGTGCAGTCTGGGAGGGAGCCCTCATGGCACCCACCCACCCCCACTTCAAGGACAGAGAATTTCCTTTTTCTCCCTATTTTATAGGAAGATGAATGATCCTTATAAAAAGCTTTCAAGGACTTTAGAAGATGTTTTAAGGGAACAGGGCAGGGCGGGAAGGGGAGAAAAGGAATAACTCCACGAATTTTGAGAGGTGGAAAGGGAATGGTGCCGGACTTTAGAGATGCCCAGAAATTGACAGGGGACATGGTGTTTGGAATGGGGGTGCGGTAAAACTCCAAGGTTTCTCACGTTTGTCGAGTCTCAGTTTAAATAAATTTAATCGCAGATTACTAATTCGGGGTGCATCCAGATCTAGAGAGCCTAGGGATGAAACCGTGTTGAAGGAAATGGCGAAGGCTCAGTGGCCAGTTTAGAAAGAGAAGAGTTAGATAACGTTGGACTCCGGGGATCTGGAAGGGTGGAGGTAGTCCGGGGTGATCAGGGAATCGGGAGCCTGGGAGAGGTTTGATAGCCCATCCATTGGGAGTGGGAGAGCAAAAGTGAGGTCCCTGTTCAGGCTGAGGTTGCAAGCGAGGAGCACCATAAAAGGGGGATTTGGCAGGCTTTAGGGGGAAAGCTGGTATTTGTGAATGCAGGCCTGTTGCTTTATATTCTGTCCTTTCCTGTTTATAACAAGGAGGGGGATTATAACAACTTTACAAGTGCACACAGCTGGCCGGTGATTACATTAAACATTTGGGATGCTTGCGTGCTTTTTCCCCCCTTTTTGGGGGGTATAAATGTTCCCTCTCTATTTTTTAATTTGCCAGTGTCATGGCTTGAATCAAAGGTCCCGAATGACTGCAATTCAAGAGGTGTCAGGGTCCCTTTCCCTCACCAGCAGTCTTCCACTCCCTGGAGGCAAAAGGGGTAGGAGACGGAAAGAGCAACGCCTAGCCATTCATGATCTGCTATTCCAGAGACTCAGGTCAGTTTCAACCTCATACGAAACTTTGATTAGTGTTTTACTCAGTAAAACGAGAGGGGACCTCAGGGTGAAGGGGAGGAATAGAGTCAAGGCAGTGTAGAGGCTGAGTGTAGCTTGGCAGGAGGTGATTTTGGACTGTTTGCTTCTCCGGTAGGGTATTTAAAGGTGGAAAGAAAAAAAATCATCTATAGGTCAGATTCTAGTACAACTCCCATGTTTCACAAATAGGGAAACTGAGGCCCAGAGACGGGCCTTGCTGAGATCACCCAGGAGCAAAGCGAGATTCAAGCTCAGTTATCCAGACGAAGAGAGCTCTTTTCACTAAACCACACCACCTTGGTGGTTTTGCCTAAGAGGTGAGGGATAGGTAGGGCTTAGCTCTGAATCCAGGAGCCCTGGTAGGGACAGGTCAGAAACAGACTCTAGGAAGTTAAGTGCCACATTAGCAGCTGCTCTATTGGGTGCCTTAAAGCGAAGGACCCCATCGGAGAACTCTCAGGGACTCTAGTCCAAATAGACCAGTCCAAACCAGGGTCATTTCAGCTTTGAAAATCCACTTGATGTGAGAGGGTCTTTTCAGCATATCCCAGACCCAGTTTCACCATCCAACAATTCCCTCCTTAGTTTTGCTGATGACTATTATTCCTGTAAAAGTAATCCTGGAGTTCCAGGCACTAGGTAGAGTCCAGCCTCATACAATCTCAGGTGGAATTAACATTGGGGCCCAGGGTCAAGTCATTTCAGCTCTACAATCCTTAGTTTTCTGGTCTACCAAAAAGAAAAATATAGGGCGAGTAACACTTCACTGGACACCTCACTGGGTCCTTGTATTATAGAGATATGAAATGTTATCATTACCACGACCATCATTATTATATAAGCATAAGAAAAGACAGTATGGTTTAGTAGGTAGAGAGCTCACCTGGGAATCATGGATTCAAGTATGGCCTTTGACATATGACAGCTGTGCTTCCCTGGACAAGTCACTTAGCTTCTCATTGACCCCCTGACAACTTTCTAATACTCCAAATTGTAAAGCTGTCACAACTCCAGTGGCAGGAATTCATTCACTGGACACTCCCAGGTTTGCACAAATAGTAGCATAATAATATCAAATGTACAATTACATAATAACATAGTTATCTATTATATTATGGCATCACAAAGATGACCAGATGGGCAACTTGGAATCACCCACCCTATGTTCTCCATTAATCCTCTCATAGCCAATTAATTTAATTAAATATATAATTAGGAGATGGCAGCCAAGAGAAGAACAAAAATAACAGCAATAACAACTTACATTTGTATAGTTTTCTCACAACAACCCTGTGAGGTAAGTGGTGCAAGAATTATTATTCCCGTGTTATAGTTGGGGAAACTGAGCCTCAGAAAGGTGAGATCATTTGCCCAAGGAGCCACTTAGGCCCTGTTTCATTGCTAGGAACCCCCAGCAGAAGTGGCTGTTGATCTTAATCCTCAAGAACCAATTCCGTGTCCATTCTCTCAGGTGACTGTGGCATCTACCAAGCAGCTCCACCTCCCTTCAGACTCAAATTGCACTGCCCAATTCAGAAGAGGAAATGGTGCAGGCAGCACCCCGGTATTTCAGATTTCAGCATTACTCCGACGCCTCTGCTAAGTCCCCTCTACAGGCTTCTCAGCCATAGTGAAGGAAACCAACCCCGCGTCTCGCTTTTGCCTTCGATGCTAGCTGACTCCAGGTGTCTTCCTGGAGAGAATCTGAGCAGGGATCATTGCAATAATAAATATTGCCCTATATGGTCATGGCCCGGATACAGGCGGAGACACACTAGGAGTTATGGGAGGTATTGGGTCAAAGAGAGAGGAAAAGAGAGAGAGAAGTAGATAAGCCAACTAACAGTTAACCTTTGGGAAGACACTGCTTTAAAGGTTTCCCAGAGGCTTTCGAGTTAGCAGCGCTGATGAAGTCGCCTCTCAAAGCTTTAGCCACGTTACATCTGAGCCCAAAGAAAGTCTCTTACCCCACCCAACCTACAGTTTTGCACTAACTGGGATACTCGAGCTGCGGACAAGCGAGAAGGGGCTGCAACCGTCTCTAACCCAGGCTGCCCCTAGCAGTGGTAAAGACCACCTCTCTCACTCTCGGAGAAGAGATAGCGATAGTCACTCCTTTTTTTGTGTGATCTGTAGCTCAAAGATGTGGAGAGTCAGTGAGTTTAAATTCTGACTCTACTACTCACTAGCTGTGTGATCTTGGGCAAAAGTCAGTTCCCCCTCTCTGGTTTTCATTTCCTTTTGTCATTTCCTTTGTCATGAGTGGCCATCTATGTTTGTCCCTAGCTCTGAAGCCTAAGAACAGATGTAAAGTCTTCTACCTTCTACCTAGTTGGAGATCTGAACTGGAGTTCTGGAGGGATATATAAAGGGAAGGGGAGTATCAGAGGGTAATAAGAGATGAGGTAGGAGACAGTGTAAGAATCCCCTGACCCCAAAGGTACCAGGAAAAATATTTGATCATAGGGGGAACCGGTTGTTGAGGTGGGTGGGGAGGCATCGTCTCTCCCATGCTGCTTAATGTCTCAAGGAAGCAAAGAGTCCTGCTCCCCTGGGCTCTGAGACTGGAGCTACCAGTTTTAGGGTGATTGCTGCTGGCCAGGGTCAAATCATAATTGAAAATCACAGTGGTACAAAGTGTCCATGAGCATCTTCCTTGGGAGCGCAGTCAGAGATCTCAGACTTCCAGGTATCTGAAAGGAGTCACACTCTCACATTTCTCATCTCCAATATTCCAGTGAAACCAAGCAGAATCTTAAAACAATGTCATTGAGGTAATTTCCAATTCTGCTCTAGTCTCCTAGGTGGGAGGGAGAGGGAGGAAAAGGGTCAGGGCAGTGGGCCTAATTCTGTACAAAGTGAAAGACTGCATAAGAATGGTCAATGAAATGTTGCCCTGCTGAAGACTAAAACTAAAACTATAACCAATAATTATAGAAGCATCATATAGCCCACTTGATAGCTCATAGATTATTAGAGGTGGAAAGACCCTTGGACATCAATTATCACTGTCTCATTTTACAAAGGATGACTAAGCCCTGAGAGCAGAAGTGACTTACCGAGGATCTCATAGTTTGCAAGTAGCAGAACCAAAACTCAAATCCACATCATCTAACTCTCAGCCCAAGGCTCTTTCCACGACAGTCACTTTTAGGAGGGGGATGGGGATAGAGGGAAATGACTGTATATTTTTAGTAGAATTTTTTAGGCTTTCAGAGGAAGGCCTCAGAGATCCTCTAGTCCAATGTATATCTCATTAAAATCCCCTCTGCACAATACTAGAAATGATACTAAATGTGCTTTATGAAGACTGTGCTTTATGGAAACTTCAAGTTACCAAAATCCCATTAATCTCCTTTTCTCATTTCAATAATTCTAGAAATAAAACTGCTTTGTTTTTAAGTGAAAAACACATTGTCATCTCCAGTGTCATGAGACTACTGAGAACTAGCCTGTATGCATTCTGTATCATCCTTAGAAATAATGATGAAAGATGTATGGGAAAATAATGGGAAACAGAGAAGCAATATCTTTAAATTGCAAATCACTTGGGAGAAGAGTAAAAAATAATCCTGGTCTTCCCTCTACAGTTGTGCCAGTGTACAGATGTTTGAAACATTTGAATCCTAAAACGTTCAAATGTAATTTGGAGTTTTGACTTAGGCCTGGCCTGTGGTGGAAAAGGGGGTGGTGCCCTTTATAGTTGTCTGTGTTTCTGATCTACCTACTATATACTATAAGCAAGTAGAGGACAAAAAACATATCTTAGCTATGTTTTATATTTCACACAGCATTAAGTATATGCTCTGTACACATTACTATATATCAAGGTGAATTTACAATAAGAGGAATTGTGAGCTGGGGAGAAAGACAAGATCTGAAGGATCTGAAATTCACAGTACCTTTGAATTAAGAGTCAGTATCCTTATACTGTGGTCTTTTTCTCAGGAAGAGTAAGAAAGCTAAATGGGGATGAGGTAGAAAAAGTACTGGACTGGGAATCAGGACACCTAGGTTAAAATGCTGGTTCTTCCCGTGAATAATCCTATAGCCTTGGATTAGCCATATCCCCTGCCTGAGACTCAGTTTTTCTTCCACCTAAAATAAGGGTGTGTGTGGAACAAGATCTCTTTTGTTGGGTTGGTTTTTATTAGTTCAATGATTTAATTGGCATAGGAAATTCATGCATGAGGAAACTCCCTCTTCCAATTCATATTGGCATTTGCTCTGCAATATATAACCTTAGACAGGTGGGCTTACCACTTGCTTAGGATCACACAGCCATGATGTGTCAAATGAAGGACTTAAATTCATACCATGCTAGCTCCAAAGTCAGCTTTGACAATAAAGATATAAAACTTTAGGAAGGAAAGAAAACACTTGGGTTTTCTGCTTTGTATTGTATGAGTCTGAAGTTAAGCCCTTGTTTGGGTGTGAAGAAATTTTTTAAAAAACCAAAGGTGTCATCTATAACCTCCATTTTAGCTTATGGTTCCTCTCTCTCTCTCTCTCTCTCTCTCTCTCTCTCTCCCCCCCACACACAGAGTAATTTTTTTGCCTTTTTTAGGGCAATTGGGGTTAAGTGACTTGCCCAAGGTCACACGGCTAGCTTTTGTGTTAAGTGAGGCCAGATTTGAACTCAGGTCCTCCTGACTCCAGGGCTGGTGCTCTATCCACTGTCCCACCTAACCGCCCCTATACACACACTATTTTTGCCTGAAATATCCAGATAATAGAGGCAGAAAAGCATTTTATATTGTCATATGAATGAATGCCAGCCACCATTTTCCACTTGACTTTGTGTAGGAGCCAACTGAAAGGGAAAAACAAAACTGTAAATGGCCACCTTATGGAACTAACACTGGAAGAGTGTTACATAGGAGTCCTAGGATCGATCAGCTTGGTCATCAGAACAGACTACAGGGAAAGGAATGATCTTCACTACCCCCAAAAGAGAGAAAGAGAAGAGAGTTCACTCTACAATGGGAGGGGGGAGGGAGACTAAAAATGAAATTTTTACTTTCACCTCTAGGACCAATCTACCTCAAACAGGAAAGGATTTAGTCTTACCTTTCTCAAGACTACTTTGGAAGCAGTTGGGTCCCACTCAGGACAATAATACACCCACTCCCCTAACTGAAGTAACTTCACACACATGCTTATGTATTAAGTACACACTATTGCTGGCAGTGATGAAGATATATGTGTGTATAAACATATATACACACATACACATAAACAAGCATATACATGAATATACATATATGTATATGAATATTGATGTGTTATATGTATTCTATACCATTTCTTTCCTATTTGTCTTCTTTTATGCATCATATCCTATGTATTTTGTTTTATGAATTAAGAAACATTCTGAGAAGTTGTCCATAGGCTTCCTGGACTGTCGAAATGGTCCAGGACACACAAAAAAGTTAAGAATCTCTAAGCCCTAGAAACAGTATGTGAAGGCAAGAAATCCCTCTCCCTCTTTCTAACTATTCTTCTCTCTTTAATCTTTTATCACACATAACCTCAAGAAACAATATGGAGGTTAGCCAACTAAGTAGCCCGGTCTGTGTTACATAAGACTGTGGGAATACAGGCAGCCCTCACTCCCTGTAAATTTCTCAGCGCTGATCTAGCCTCAGAGCCTTACACACAGTAAGCACTTAATAAATGTTTTCCGATTTAGATTGGGAGCCTGGTTCTTGGAAAAAGACTGTCGCCCTCTTCTTCTCGCTGCACAGCAAGAATTCTGGAAATGTGAAGGGAAAGGTTTAAAGGTTTAAGATGTGTTATTTTTATCACCCTCCAGTAGCTTTCCAGGACGGCGGTATCACCTGTCTTTGCACACGGTGAGAAACGTTTCCTCCGAGGCGAGCTCCTTTCTAAAAACAAAACATTTAAAACGCCTCAGAGAGGTCATTATGGGCGCACAGCACAATAAAGGCTAGAGCAGTTAGTAGAATCACAAAGTTGAAAGTATGTCAAATACGTGTGGGGCCGAGGCGAAGAATATGCTGATTGCCTTCGGACAAATCTGCCGCAAAAGGGGGAGTGAGACGCTGTCCCAGGAGCTCCTAGGGAGCTGAAGCATCCATCACCTTCAGGACTTTAGGCCCGCTTTACGTGTGTGATGGCCTGTCTGAAGTCTGCCTTCTACAGTACAAAACCCTGCTCCAGGTACTCGAATGATCTGAGCTGAGCCAGTGGAAAACCTCCCCTGACTGGGTACATCGCTCACAGCGACACACGTCTGCAGTATTCTGTCAGTCTGTCGATCAGACCGTCTGTCTGTGCCTCTGTATGCCTGTTCCTGTATCACATGTTCACACAAAGGAAACGAATGGCCCCGGACGTTGCATTGCACCAAATCCACGACCAGGAAGCTCCGCAGGAAAAGAAAAAGAAGAGGAGAGGAGAGAAGAGAGGAGAGGAGAGGGGCTGGGGGGTGGGGGCCGGGACAGGGAGCCTCTCTTCAAGTCCGGCGTCATTGCTCTGTCTGTGACTTCGGTTATGGTTATCGATCCAATTTCTCAGGTCAGATCCCTAGTGTCGCCCTTTGAATCTTCGTAGGGAAAGAGGTTAACGAGAAGAGACTAGAGAGGAGAGCTCAGTTCAAAGGGAAGATGGGTGCTACTTTTTCTGCATTCCTCTACCCCCTCCCATCTTTTAATAAAATTCTCCACATCTGCAACTCCCCTTCCAATAAGGGCCTGTTCAAGACAGTAGGCAGGCTCTGTAAGAGATTGTGTGAACTGCGGATGAAAGTGGCCCAAACTTTTCCTTTTTCTTCCTATTTTAATCTCAGCTTCTTTTGTCTCCTGGGGAAGCTGGACAGAAAGAGCTGAGCGCTCAAGGCCTTTGCTTGAAACCATGAAAAAGAACTGGGACCAAACTAGAGACTGAGCCAATAATTGTAAATGTGTGTCCTCTAAAACGCTCCTCTTCTCTCCTCCTCCAGGCCCCACTTCAAACACACACCATCCCAGGCTGTTAAAGGACAATCACATCCCTTCCACACCCTGAGTCAGGGCTGGGTATAAGGAGCCTCCATGTAGCCTAACCACCCTGTAGGACTGAGAAATGAGGGCTTCCACCAGCTCACATCAGTGCACTCTCTTCCCTAGGACTGTGGAGTTTGGAAATTTTCCCTCCACTTGATCTTTTAGGATCTGTTAGAGAAATCCAGGTCTAGTAACAAATTCCTAAAGCTGTAACTGTCCAGGACACTGACCGGGAAAAGAAACCAGTTGTTACTACTTTGATCCCAAGGCTCTCGAGTTAGTTCCGGTGCTCGGTGCTTAGCCATATTTTTAAGCTGTCCTGGAGTGGTTGTTTCCCCCCGCCCCCCACCCTTAAAACTGGTCCAGAGAATCAGAACTTGGAAGCCTAATATTTAACTCTCCCCTTCCCAGAATAGTTACTTCTATTTCCTTGGAGTCTTTTTGGTTTCTTTTGGGGTATGTTTGGGTACTAACCAAGGGTGACTGACTACAGAAGGGCTCAAGTCTCAATACCGATTCAAGACAGTGTGGAGAAGTCCCCTCCCCGGCTGCAGTCTCTGTCTGCCGCCCAGTGAGTGCTGCACCCCCACCGCCCTACCCCACCTCAAGTCACAGACTTCTTTCTTAGTTTTCCAAGGCTTCCTTCAGCCTGTTTCTTCGGTCCAGTGCACCGTCTAGGAAGAAAAGAAGTGGGGGGGGGGGGTGGGGGGGGCGAGAGCGCGGCGAAACGGGGAAGGGGGTCTTTCGGAACTGTCCAGCAGAAAGCGCTTCTCATTCTGAGGGCTGCAGCTGTCGTGGATTTCTAAGGTGAGAATAACTTCCTACGTAGAACACTAGCCTACGCAGTTTGAGGGTCACAGGGCCAAGAGTTCAGCCTGCTAGGGGCTTGTTCCTTCCCCAGCGTCCCCAGAACAGAACTGGGCCTCCAGTCTGGCCTGAGGTAGCTTTAATATGTTTCCAAGTGCCTGGGGATTGGCCAAAGAGTAGGCCAGAGGTCTTGAAGTTCCTGAGACATAGAGATTCTTCTAGCCTTCGTGTCAGTCACTAGCCCCACCTGCAGCTGGCCGAAGGTGGGGGAAAGAAGGGCCTGCTTGGAAAGAATGATGAAAAGCATCTGAGAGAATGTAGCAGTTCGAGGGAGCCCAGAAGATCCCCCTCAGTCTGTCACCTCCCACAGAGCTCTGGTCTTGGTCTTTTTTTTTGGGGGGGGGGAGGTCCAAGAGGTTGCAGGCTACACTGTTTTGTTGTTGTTGTTTTTAATATTTCTGCTGGGCCTTCTACAGGGAACTGTCAGCCTGGGCAGGCTCGCGCTGAGGAGCTGCCATGCCCCCTCCCCCATTTGTGCCACCCATTCAACCAGAGCAATATATATTAATCCAGCAGCCCGAGCTACCAGGACCGACAAGAGAAAAGGACACTGTGGAATCAATTTTCACTAGAGTTTTAATACTTTTGTTGTAGCTGTGAGTGGATCTTTTTCTCCTCCACCTCAATCTTTCTTCTTTCCTCATCTGTCCCATCTCACTTAAACCTATCTATTTAATCTCCAGATAATTAAAATTGGAGAGCTTTCCTGGCATCTAACGCAAAGGAAAACTTTCCAGGAAACCAGTCTGGAGCATCCCAGGAACCATAAAGTTTCTACCACTAAAAGTCTTATAGTCATGTTATTCTTTTCACTAATTGTTTCAATAACTTGAAGAAAACGAGCATCAAATCGAAATTGGACCATCAATTGCCAATGGCATCTTCCCACCTATTCCACTCTAAAGCACCTGAGACCTATTGATGCAATCTCTCTCCTACTTCCTTAAATAATATTTAGAATAGGAATACAAAGCTCTGCTCTAGTGATATTTTCCAATGCTATTTTAGCTATCTTAGCATCTATTAGGCATGTATTCACTTAAAGATCAACCCTGGATTAAAATAATATCACAAGTCACTTTCAGGAAAAAAAAACCTCAATCCTGGGAAAATGCATTGAAATATGAATCATTTTGCCATCAAAATAGTATTTTCACGAAAAAACTTAATATTGGAGAGGTTGGTTTCAGTGGGAATAGGTCAAGATTCTGACTGGGAAAGAAGGGACAGAAGCATTCACTGGAGTGAAGTGGGGGAATTTTTTTTCTCCCAGAGAATGAAGCAGATGATAAAATGCTCTATTTTCAAATAATAGGATAACAGGATATCAATAAAACAGAGGAGATGAAAGGGAGGAGAGAATGAAGAGAACCGATAGTCTCTGAACTTTAAAATAAACCCAGAAAAAAAATGGACTTCTTAGTTCTTAAAATCTAGAAAATTATTTTTTTTGACAAAAATATAAGCATTTCTGTGGGTTGGGAATGAGGATGGTAAGGTAAGGAATTTATAAATCAAATTCAAAAGTATCCAATTCTTCCCACCAGATTCCTGGCTTCAGAAATGTGGCCAGCACTGATTTTGCCACTGAAATGAAAGAGGTTTAAGCCCTAATGAAATTATCTAGGTCCACTCTGGTGAATGTGTTACTATCATAAAAACTTCCTAGGACTGAAAGCCCTCATCCATTTAAAAAGGAAGGAGAGAACTAAACAACCAAGTAAGGTCCATGGTATTTATCATTTTTATGCCTCATTCCCATAAATTGGAAGATTGTTAGAAATATCCATATCTGATTGCAACATTTCTCTAATCAATTGCACATTTGCAATATCTCCAATTGATTAATATTGCAATGTTCAGACTGATTTCTAGTAAAAAAAAAAAACCATTTTATCTTTAGTATAATTTATTTCTAGTGGGATTTGCGATGAATATCAAACCCATTCCTTTTTTAAGAAACAAACCAAAAAATTGTGGCAGTTCCTCCTCATCTGTAGGTGATGAGTAATGATAGATATAGATGGATGGGCACACACATAGTATTTATGTTAAAAATGTGCATTATACACATGCATACACCCACATTTTTAAAAATAAGAAAAACAGGTGTGTTTTAGAGCAACCTTTGGAAGATGCAAAGACACAAACACACTGGCCAAGCTTTGAGCAGGAAAACAACATAGATTTATTTTAAAGTAAGTACAACAGTCAAGACCACATCAGACAAACAAAGGTGAAGCAAAAAAAAAAAAAAAAAAAAAAATAGGGTTGTTTTTTTTTTTTTTTAAGGAATGCTCAGGGTCGAGTCTACTATACAAAATATCACACTTTGTAAATAAAAATGACCAGATGCTTGACTTCTTTCTCCACCAACAAAAATAAATTATTTCCTTATTCTGTGAGAGGAACTCTAAGTGGAAAGAAAGTCTACTGCATAATTGAACAACAACGAAAGTACAAATCTTTTGTATTCGACTGGGCAGTTAGAGGTTGTTGGGAGACATTTAAAAAATCCAGTGAACTCAACTTTAAATATTATATTAATGGCTCTGAGTTAGCCTGATTAGAATTCCACACACTTTACAACACTGTAAGAGAACGTAAAAGGACACAGCATATACATACGCATGTACTCTATATACTCGCACTTAGAGCAATGTGCGGTATAGAGAAAGTCGTATAACGATCGCTAAGATATTGGTCCGTAACTTACTTTCTGAGACCCCAGAACTGAGCATAATGAAGCCATTCTGCTTAAAAGACGGAGGGGGGGGGGTGTTTTTTAATATATATATATATATGTATATAAAGATTGGTTCATTTGGGTTAGTTGTTTGTCTTTGGCAAGTCGGATTGGCTGGTCTGGAATCCCAGAAACTGGGACAGCAATTTAAAGTTACCTGCACAAGTCTCAGAGGGCTCTCTTCTCTCGGGTCCGCTGGTAAGTTTTTGTCCAAATGTTGTTCGTCTCTGCAGCCATAAGTGTTTGTAAAAGTCACCGGCTGGGAATGTGGGGAGAGGGGAGTCATCCAGGCGGACTGGAGCGGGGTCGGGGGCGGGGGTTTGGGGAGTCAGTATTTAGTGCAGTCATAGGAATAGGGGTTGGCGTGGCGGTATATGGAGGGCGTGGATCGATACGGGAGCTGACAGCTAGTGTTGCTGCTCACCTGGTGCTCGCCGAGGGCCGAACTCTCGATTCCCAGCCGATGGGAGTTGAACATCTCCCGTACGTTGGGGAAAGTCTGCTGCTGGGCTGCAAACGTGTGACCGGGGAGGTGGTTCAGTTCCCCGCTGTGGTTCAGATACCAAGAAGCCGCCTGACTTGCGGCAGAGCCGGTCTGGGGCTGGGGTTGCTGAGGAGGCGGCGGTGGCGGTGGCGGCTGCGGGTGCCCGTGGTGAGGGTGGTGCTGGGGATGGTGGTGGCCGGAGCCGGCTAGTGCGCCCTCCTGGCTAGCCGCAAGGCCGAGTGTGCTTAAGGGCGAAGTGGTGCCGTTGGGATGGTCAGACATGGCCTCCTCCAAGACCGCCGGGCCGCACATGGGCGACGGCCTCTCCCCTCCAGTGTAGAGGCTCATGGCCCGCATACTGCATTGGTAGCTCCCGCCTGTGTCCACGCCCTGAGGACAGGACTGGCTGTAGGCTGCCGGGGGCGCCTGACCATAAGGCAGAGCCAGCGAGGACACCACGAGTCCCGTCCTGCCGGACACTGGGCTCAGGTCCCCGCCGGGGGGCGAAGTTCTCAGGGTCATGATGTTTTCTACGCTGAAACCAGAAAGCCCGTTACCCGACGGATGGTGGTCGGGCAGCGAACCCTCGGTGGAGCCGGACGGCGTGGAGGCCACGCTGCGGGGGCTGTCCCGAAGTGCGCTGCCACTCTCTGGGCTCAGGGTCTCCACCTTGGTGATGACGGGCAAGTCGGGCGACGAGGCCTCGCTTTTGATCACCACCTTCTTCTCGACCTCCTTGGGGGTGTCGGAGCTGGAGAGAGGGGCTCCTGCATGGGCAGCAGAGCCTTTGGGCGCTTGGGGGGGCGGTTCCTTAAGGTGCCCGCGCTCCTCCTTCTCCTTGGGCACGTCCTTCTTTTTGAAGCGCCGCCGCCGCCGTAGGAAGCTGCCGTTCTCAAACATGTTGTAGGAGTCCGGGTCCAGAGTCCAGTAGCTGCCCTTGCCCGGCTTCTTGTCGTCCCGGGGCACCTTGACGAAGCATTCGTTGAGCGAGAGGTTGTGACGGATGCTGTTCTGCCAACCCTGTTTGTTCTCCCGGTAGAAAGGGAAGCGGTCCATAATGAACTGATAAATGCCATTCAGGGTGATCTTTTTCTCTGGAGCGTTCTGGATGGCCATGGTAATGAGCGCGATGTAGCTATAGGGCGGTTTCACCAGGTCCTTGGGAGCCGTAGGCTGGTGGTGGTGGTAAGGCCCGTAGGAGCGGCCCATGCCCGCCCCGTACTGGTCGGGGTGGCCCGAGTAGACGCTCATGGGGCTAGCCATGCTGCCGTAGGTACCCGCCGCCCGATAGTAATTCTGCTCGCTCAAGTACGGCACTACTCCCAGGGCATTGGGATCCGCCGACACCGAGTAGCGAGCCTGCATCCTGGAAAACGGCTCCCCCGCCGGCGGCACAGGGACTGCGGGCAGGGGCAAGGGGGAGGAGGGCGGGGGAGGGGGCGAGAGAGCCCCAGAGGAGGCGGGGGAGCCCAAGGCGTCGGTGTGAGAGTCTCGGAGACAGTCTACGAAGGGCACCCAGGGGAGTGGGGGAGACGGAGCCTTGGACGCGCGCCGCCCAAATCCAAGCCCAGCTCTTTCAGCGGCCCCAGCAGCGAAGAATCAGCATCCTTTGGAGTGACCCGAAGACGAGTGTCGGCTAAATCGAAATAGATTTAGGTCTGGTTTGGTTCACAGAAATCTAAAGGTCTGGGACGACTTTCCGGGAGGGTCGCAGCCTGGAGTCCGCTCGCTTGTAGGAAGGAGAATGGGAGGAGAGAAGGGGGGGAAAAAGCCAAAAGGCAGGACGAGGGGGGATGGGGTGGGGAGTGGGAGAAGAATTTTAAAACCCTCCCCGAAAAGAACCCCCAGTTCTCGAGAAATAGAGGCAGCTCGCGAACGGAGGTCGTCAGTCCGTCTGTGTCCAGTGCGTCTGTCTGCGAGGAGCCAGCGAGTCCGAAAAAGTCAAACTCCCTTTTTAGGGTTTGGGAAAGTTTTCAAAACTCTTCTTGCTGAAAGCGAGTTTTTACTTTCCTTTGGCCACACCTCCTCTTCTCAACTTTAGACCAATCACCAATCAGTGTCCCGGAGTTGTAACCAATCAAGACCAGGAGCGCTAAGAACCCGGCGGCGCTAAGACCCTACCCTTCCACACTGACCTGGGATTTGGAGCTTCGAGTCTTAATGCGAAAAGGGTTTTTATATTATTGTTGTTGTTGTTACATTTTACATTTTAATTTTTATTATCTTATTTTGTTGGCTGTTACTAGATATATTAAGAGTAAAGACTAAAATATCTTAAACTGATCTTTTACCAAACTATTTTTCTCCCTGAAAGGCGTTCAATCGAAAAAAAAAAAATTCTAGTTCTTGGAGTTATTTGATTACTAATTTAAGACGTGACCAGGAGCACAGATCTAGGGAATTATTTGTTGTTTAGTGAATAATTCTAAAAAGAATTCGCTCCCTTTACTCCCGTCTCATCTAAGGTCTTCTTTTCTCTCATTCTTAGCAAATATTCAAAGGGCCTCTCTGTTTTGCACTCACAATGTTAATTAAATGATAATTAATCACCGGCAGTCATTTGTCCGGCTTTCCAAAATGCCTGACAAGAATTAACTGTGGGAGTTATTTTTTTTTAATTACGATCAAACTGAATTTCACTTTTCTCCATATGAAGTGTATAACACCGAGTCTACGCGTAAAGTGAAATGGAAAATATAGTAAGTATCCGGAGGATTCGATCAGTATTGAGAAATCATTTGAATATAAATTATTTCTCCTTCTCCAAGGGCAAGCATTTTTTTTCCCCAGGAGTTGAGAAGATAAGAGTGCCCAAAATGTATATAGATCATCGCCTCTTCTTTTCACTTCTCGCCTGTGCACACAAAGCCTGTGAACGTCGGTTTGGCTTTTTCTACCTTTTGTGAAGGAACGAGACAGCCTTTGACAAATAACTACTGCGTTTTCTATAGATGTTATTTTTAAAACCAAATCGTCCACAGCTTCTGTCTGGTGCAAGCCCAGGAGAACGAGGCTGGGGGCTAAGGAGGTCTGGATAACTTTTCCGAAGTAAAAAGAAACCCCGACTTCCTTGTTTCTGTAATGGTTCCATTAGAGACAATTAAGATCGAGTTAATTAGAGAAGCAACTGAGCTGAGTGCAAATTGGAAGTTTTGCAGGGCTGCTAAGAACTAAGCCAGGCTGATTGTGCAAACAACTGATCTCTAAAGCAAACAAATGTTTTTCAGGAGAAAGTCTCAAACCTCTTTTCCTCCTCCCGAAATCTCTTTGGGATCCAAATACTGAGAATGGGTAGAGGGTGAGATTCAAAGTTAAACTGATGGAAATAGCAGGGTTATAAATTCTTTACACCCTCATACCTTTAAACAGAGATTCTTGGGCTCTAATATTGTTCTCCATCCTAACGTACAAATAAATATCCAGCTCCCTCTCTGCCTCAATTCCCCCTACCCCCTCAAATTACCCTTTGGCAATTTGTTTACGCGTGTGTTTATTTTATTAGCATTAGTCCCATCACACCTTTGCTAATGTGAGCTTCTTCCCTCCTTTCCCCTAGGGTTCTATGGCTGCAAGAGCGAAATGTCAGGCTCCTTCCGAGGAAGGTTATCTGCTCCTTAGGATGAGTGCAGATAAATTGCTCCTACTTATTGCTGCAGTTTATACTGTCAACTCTTCCTTCAATTGCATTTTCCATCCCACAAGATATTTATAGCACCAACCCTTCACTCCCAAGATTCACAAAGGTGGGTAACAGATATTGGGAGAAGCTAATTTGTTTCTTCCTTTTAAAATAAAGGGATATATAGAGAAGGATGAGAGAAGGGATTTTGTTTTTTATTTTTTGAGGAAATGCTCCCACTCATAAAAGCAAAGTAACGGGGAGAGAATTTACAGCGAGTTTTTGGTATGTTGAACACTGTCCATCAGTTTTTTATTATTTTTTTTAATGGAAGGTATGAGTACTTTCTCTAACTTGACACTCGTTTTTGTTTTGGTTTGGTTTGAGGGGGTATTATTATTTTTTTTTTTTTTGCAAGGAAGGGAATTAAAGCTTCTTTAGAGTTACTGAGCTCCCAGTTCATAAAGTAAAAAGCATAAGAGAAATTTCTCCCCCCCCCCGCAACTTTCCCCCTCCCATCGTCAACATCACCACATTAGGTGATGGAATTTTAAAGCTGATTCTTAATAAAAAACCAATTCTACCAAATAATAGTGCCTTTCTCGTGAAGTCGTGACAGGCATCCTGACTTCTTCGGGAATTTTCTCTAGAAATGCAAAAATATTGATCGATAAACACTCCTGGTTTGGAGACTTCCTGGAATATTATTTTCTCTGATTTTACGAGGTGTTTTCTAACAAATAGCTTTATCACATCATACCTCCTATCCCCAGCACATGTCCAAAATAAAAACGTAACGGCTGTGGAAAGTACATGTCAAGTTTGCATTTGTAAGTTTGTCTAAATTTAAACTAATATAGTCTTAAAAGTAGAAGGCCCAGTTTCCATAGGAGTTGGGGTGGGGGAGGGGGATCCCTACAACCAAGAGACCAAAAAGGTGAGAGAGACATAGTCCTTTTCCCCTGGAATTAGTTCTCTCCAAGTCTCAGTAGGACTCCAAGAAAGATGTTTGTTCAGGTTATTAAAACAACACCTTCCCCACACCTGGAACTCACAAAAGCTATGCTTTCGACCTCTTTATTTAACCTGCATGGCAACTTAGAGAATTTCAGAACTGTTAAGGATATTAGAGTCATTTAACTCATTTTCTTATTTTTGTTAACTATAAAACAAACTTTTGCCTCCTCTGTGGAGGTGAATGACTTGCCCAAGGGCACATAGCTAGTCAGCGGGAGAGTTGGTTCTGAAAACTAGGTCTCCTGGCTAGTCTCGAGGCCGATTCTCTCTTCTTTTCACTACACCCTGCTGAAATTGCCCACGAAATGGTTTCACGAGCTAGTTTTCTTCCCTTTCCCTTGGAAGTTCCCTGAATGTACTAAAAGGGGAATTGGACCCTGGAAGAATCATCTGTATCTGAAATAACAAATGACTTTCAAACATTAGCTTCATTTCATTCCTGACCCATGGCCCTCTCTCTCTCTCTCTCTCTCTCTCTCTCTCTCTCTCTCTCTCTCTCTCTCTCTCTCTCTCTCTCTCTCTCGCTCGCTTCTGTCTCTCTCTACGCCTGGTAGCTGTTCACCTGAAGGTCCTTCAATGGTTGACTTTCTGGGTGTTGGCGCCCCCCGGAGGGTAACCTGAGGTATGCTACAGTTGGGGGAAGGGGGGAGGAGAATACCAAAGGTTTCCTCGGTCAAAATGAAGGTGCTGGCACCTTATGGATTTAGCTGGTAATGCACAGCACCCGTCGAGCCTGCAAGAAAGATTTTTGCTTGTCAGATTTTCTTTTGGGCTCAACGATTGTATAAATTGCCTTGAATGGATCGGTTCTTCTTCTTCTTCCATTTTTTTTTTCTCTAAAGAAAAATCACATTGTGTCGTTGCAAGTGTACCTGAAACCAAAACAACTCTCTAAGAATCACTTGGAAGGGACAGAGGAGGGATTCTGGGTGTTCGTCCCCAAACATATCTGAAGTCTTTACTGGGTGAATATCTCGGGGCTTTGAGCCAACGGGATCTCGGAGAAACCTTTGCAGGCAGAGCTGAACCAATCCCCTCTACAATTTCTTCCTGTTGGAGCTGACGCCGAGGACCCAGGCCTTGGAGGGGGTACACTGACAAGGCTCGTTGGGTGCTAGGTGCGGGAGTCCCTGAGGGTTTTGAGAGTCCCATTCATTGTTCCCTTGACTCTGGTCTTTTCGCCGGGAACCAACTAACCAGCTAGCTGGAGAAAGGGGCGAAGAGATTTTTCTGCTCATTACTTTGTTTCATTTATCTAAGCAGAAGAGGTTCTGACATGGATTTGAATCGCAAAACCTGGATCTTCTGAGACACCTCGGCGTGAAGAGGAATTACCGGGGAGGAGGGAAGGGGAGAGCTCTCTCTCTCTCTCTCTCTCTCTCTCTCTCCCCCCTCTCCTTCCTTCTCCCTTTTCTTCCCTCTCTTCCCCCCCTCTCTCTCCCTCTCTCTGTCTCCCCCCCACCTTTGAATTCTGCCATTTAACTTTAAACATCCAGATGTTTTCACATGACAGTGAAAAAAGCACTAGCCTTTGAGTCAGAAAAACCGGGTCCAAGTACCGCTTCGCAAAATGACCCCAAACTACTGAACCCACTTCGGGGGTTAATAACACGTGTACCTCCTGCCCCGAAGGGATGTTGTAAGGAAAGCGTACTGTAAGCATTAAATCACTATAAAATTGCCAATTATTATTGTTACTTTTAGGAAACACTCAACATTTATTCTTCGCATTCCCTACAAAACTCCCTTTTGCAGCCGCTGCCACTGAAACGTCAAACTTCTTACTGTTGACTCGGCAATATTGCTCGGCGCATAAAGACATCTGGGACTATTCTACTCACTCCCGCATCTGTAAATACTATTGCCTTTGTCTGTGAAAAAGGTCTTTTAAGAAGATAGCCGAATTACTCTAGCTGCTCCCGAGATCACCAGAACCTTGGTGGGAAACTGAAGGTCCCTCCACTTGGCTTCGGGGTCCTTCTTTTCACTTGTAACAGCCATCTCTTTCCCCCTTTTCTCCCCCAAATTGATGACACACAACAACCCGAAGGCATAGTGTTTATTGGACCAAAAGGGAGTTAATTCACTGTGTCCGAAGATGCAGTAAAGTTGGTTCTGAAAGTAATAGATTTCTCTGGGTCCAGTCTGAGTAGCTAAATCAAAGTTTGTAGGATTCCGGGGAGAAGAAAAGGAATATTTAAACTCCTGCACATTCTATGAACACGTTTAACTTCCTGAAAATTAGAGATTCTTTAAATAGTTCAAATTGACGGCATCTTTGCATACAGGCACGAACACTCGAGTCATACACCATAGGTGTGCGTTCTAAAGTATGCCTTATATTTAGAAGAGAGAAATGCTTTTTGGAATACATAGAGACTCAAAGTTCATAAAAGGCCATCTTTTAAATTGCACTGCCTTGAAATCCCCTAATTAACCTCAAGGCTTAAAAAGACTCCTTGTGGCTTCCAGGTACTAACTTCTTGAGTGACAACGGTCAGAAAGATGCATTAGACCTCCCCCCTCCCCTCCCCCTCTTCCCCCACTGCTTCCCGCCCCCCTCACTGCCACGCTACAATTCCCTGAGTTTGGAAAGGAGGATGGAGGGGAACTGAACTGAAAAGAGTATTTGTTTTTCTGATTTAAAAGAGCCCATCTTTGGAGTCTGGGGGAAGAAGGAAAGTCTTCTCCCAACCAGTGCTCTGCAAACCAGGGCCAGGATCCGAATTAAGCAATCTGGGAGAGCATTAGAATTATGAACCCTATTTTCCAAGCAACCAAAATGAATGTTGGGCGGTAAGTTGGGTCCTTAGCAAGGAAGAACCATAAACTTCAGGTCATTTAGTAAAGGAGAAAGAAGCACCTATAGTGGTACCCAATAAATTCCCCTCCAACAGGGGAGGAGCTCAGGGAAATCAGGCTGTGGCTATTATTTGATGATTAGATGAGGTGCATTAAAAAGAGACAATTTCAGAAGTACAGAAGAGGGAAAGTATTTTAAAAATCATTTAATTCAACCCTCTCATGTTAGAAGAAAAGAAAAATTAAGATCCAAATAGAGAAATTACTTAAGGTCACATAATTAGTGACATTTCTCTGACCTTTGCTTTTGGTGAAAATATTTTCCCACACAAAAAGTCAAGTGCTAAAGAAAGTCTTACCTGAATCACCATTAACAATTATTAATAAGAAGTAATAATCATTATTTACATGTTCATAAAACTTTACAGTTTACAAAGTACTTTGACAAATAATTTGCTCATAACAACCTTCCAAGGCAGACAGTATCCTGCCCACTTTGTAAATGAAGTAATTGAGACTGAGGGAGATAAAGAGACTTTTGCAAAGTTAGCAGCACAAAATTGGGACTCAAATCTAAAGCCTTTAACTCTCAGTCCATTGTTCTTTCCACTAATACACATGAAGAATGTAGCATGATAGAACCTAGAAGCTTAGAGTAAAACTTACAGTATCTCTGAATTAATCCTTAAAACAAAACAAATTGAAGCAAAACAAGGGCTGAAGACAAAAGATTCCCCTCTTTCTACTCAAAGGTCTGTTTCCTAACTTCCATGATTTTGCCTTTCTGTGTATCTCCGGTGCTTAGTGCAGTGCCAGACAAAAAGGACTTAATAAATACTTGGGGGCTAACTGACTGTTCTTTCTCTCTGTACCCATGAAAATTAATATTTCCAATGATAACCAAGTGGTTTTGATGAGCATCAGACCTCACCTCTCTATGTCCCATATCAGTTCAATAATATCCAGATGGATGTGCTAGAAGAATTGTGGAAATTAGTTAGAATCTACGAAGAGTGGTGAGGTTATGATGTGAGCTTGGATGAAGATTTGATAATGTGTGGTCATAGGATTTACAGTTGGAAGAGACCTTAGTCTGATCCAGTGCTTTAAACTTTAGGAAATAACAGTAAATTTGTTTGCCTATATTTGTCTGTCTATATCATTCTTTTCACTGGTTTGTCAAACAAATAAAAATCCAAAAAGTTGCTCTAAAATGCCCTTTTTAAAAATTTCCCTTTAAATACAAAGCTCTGAGATATTTTCACTTAAGAACACTTTTGAAAGAGTTAAAGGCAATCTCTTTCTTTCTAACACCACCTGCCTTTTGATATTGACACTGGCAACTTTTCCCTGGTGTCTCATTTCTAGTTTGAGCAGTTATGACAGATTGGATATATGGTATTTGAGCTATTGTTTAGAACTCTGTTACCTGCTAAGACAAACAGTTGCCTCAGCATGAGTTTGGCCCTGGGTGATATTGTACCCTACATTAATACATTATTGATATTAGGAAACTGAGCTTTCTTGCTGGGAAAAAAAATCTTACCATAGCCTCTTTATTTTACCTTGTTAAGAACTGACAATATTGGCTTTCAGGAAAAGTTGAGCTTCTTTATGACTGGCACACACACACACACACACACAGGTCCAAGTGAAATCTGGCATGGTGGGAGGGATAGCCCTGGGATGATTTGAACCATTCCAAGCCAGTGAGTCAGTGGAAGCAATTCAGAGGAGAAAGAAATGGGAAGCAAGAAGATGAATTAGGCTATGTTTGAAAAGGTTCAGGTGAACAGCCCTGAGCTGTTTGTGGTGGTGAGGATGGTGTGACATGTCGAAAAGAAATCTATGCCCTCCCTTTTAACATGAGGGAGTTAGAATGATGACTTTTAAGGTACCTTTTAGCTTTGAGATTCTGGGATCTATAGTGCTGATAAAAGACTACCTAGCACTACCACAAGAGAATTAAGATACAGTTTCAGTCACACAATGAAGAAGAGAAAAAAGTAGAATTCTACCCATATCCACCTGATATTAATGAGCCAATCTGGGCAGTGTAATATATTGAAAAACACTGAGTTTGGAGTCAGAGGACCTAGATTTAAATCTTTGTTTTGCTATGTTTTAACTTGTGACTGGGCAAGGGATGACATCTTTGAACTACAGGCTTCTTCTTGGTAAAATAAAATCTTCACATCAGATAAGCTCTGAAGGGTCTTCCAGCCCAAACACTTTTTTGATTCTTGCATATCAGTGTCATGAGAACTTCTGCTTTAGCTGAGATCACTAGTAAATGTGGGTACAATCAATACAAATTGTGGCTGGTTTCTAAAGAGATTTCCATACGGCTCTCCCTTCTACACTTCGCTCTTCTTCTTTCAACACAGTCCCCTCAAGGTACAGAGTCTACTCTCCTCCAGCACTCATGTTTCTAGCAGTTCCTTTTCCCTTTCAGTTTTAGCTCCTGCCCTTCTCCTTGGTCACCAAGGCAGCACTAAGAAGTAAATGCTGGTCACGTTTCCTGACTTGACCTTGAAGCAAGATTCCCAGTTTCTTCATGAAGCAATGCAACAGGCAAGATCTGGGAGAGGTGGACAGGGAAGGAAGGAGGATCTGGTAGATAAGTTATTATTTCTCTCAATCACAAATTGTTCATTTCTGGGGAGAGAATTCTCTTAGATTGGCAATACAAACTGTCATTTTAGTGTCTCCACTCTACTCCCCATTCAAAACAAGTGGGATCATATCATCATAAACATTTTTCAGATCTTGAAAGTATTTCAGAGAGCATGGCTTAATGGAAAGATAACTGGTTTTGAAAGTCAGACATCTTTTTTGTAGAATAGATCTTGACTCTGCTATGAGCCATTGTAACCCTGGGCAAGTCTTTTCCTATCATAAAGCCTCAATTTCTTCATTTGTAAAATGGGACATTTTGAATGGTTGATTTTTAAATTTTACTCTGGCTCTGTAGTTTTGGTGGGGTTATTTGATGCATTCATTCTTTAGATATATCTCTATCTATAGCTATCTATACAATTATCTATTAATCAATCTATATACCCAGCTAATCCATCTACTGATCTTGTTAGACATCTAACCTCTATTTCATCTCTATCATTTCCTATCCATCTATCCACATGATCTCATATCTGTTTAATCCATCTAGCTATAGATACCTCCATATTATCCATCTAACCTCTATATTATCTACTTAATATCTATCATATATCACTGAAAAACTTTGGAATCGATTGTGAGACAGGGAGACATGGGAACAGGACCTTCCAGCATAGTGTGCCCACAACAAAGAAGGTGTACTTTATGAGCAAAGCAGAATTCCAGTAGCTCAAAAAAATGTGGGATGTGCAAGTTTGGAGACATCTCCCCTCCAAAAGTTCATAAGAACTATTTGTGCCTGACCCATGGTAAAGTTATCCAAGCTCATATTAGTCTGATCAGTCACATTTGAACACACCACTGTACCATGACCCCAACACTGCAATGTCATTTTGGTCCTCTTTGAGAATGAAGAACAATCTTCCCTCTATGTTACTATTGATCTATTTATCAATCTATGTATCTGTCAACCTAATCCATTTATCTCATCCATCTAATCTCTATCTTATCTAATCAATCTCTATCATTTCTCTTATTCATTTATTCATCTTATATATATAGCTACCAATGCTATTATCTATCGATCACTTAATTTACCTATTTGTAAACCTAGTTAATGCATCTGCCATCTATTCATTTATCTTAGCCACCTAACCTCCACTTGACCTATTTTTTCTCTATTATCTCCTACCCAGTCTCAATATATCTCTGTATCTATGTAATTATCTGTGTATGTACTTATATATCCATCTATCCATCATGTATCTGTCTATCTAATTTATCTATGCATCCATCCATCCATGTATCTATGTACCTATCTATGTATCTGTCTACCTACCTACCTACCTACCTACCTACCTACCTACCTACCTACCTACCTACCTACCTACCTACATCTGTCATCTATCTAATCTAGCATCTATTCCTAGCCTAACCATCTATGTAAGCATTCTTTCATCGCCCTCTGCTGGAGAACGGCATTTCTTCCTTCTCTTGCTCTGAGATCAGACCGAAAGGGGGCACTCAAGGGCAAGCTACCATTCAGCCGGAGCGCCCTTATCATTTTTGTCCTTTGTGGGCTTCTGTACCGAGCGCGAGCGGTACGACCTTTTCTCCCCGCCTTTCTTTGACTCTATGCATTAAAGAGGCGTCATAAGCGTGTGACGTTATCAAGCGCGCCGAGCATAGAGCCCCGCCCTTCCCCGGCCGTCACGCCGCTGACGGGCTGCCATGGAGCAGGCCTTGCGGCTGCGAACGGGTATGACCCCTGCGGGCGGGGGACGCGAGTGGGATGAGGGGCCCCGGGACCGCGGCGTGGGTCCGGAGGCCGGGCCTGAGTTGTGCCCGCCTCGTCTCTTCCCGGAAGGGCAAGGCAGGGCGGGGGGAGGGGAACGTCCTCGATCCGATAATGTCAGTTTCAGGCATTGGGGACAGCCGGAGAGCATGCCGGGAGCCAGCAGGCCGATGGCGCTAATTAAGAGCACGTGGGTGGGCGTGAGGTGGGAGGGCTGGTAGTTGTAGAATTAAGAGCAGGACTGTGAACTTTAAGATCTGGGAGCCCGAGGCTCTCACTCGAGGCCACTGAGCTAGCCAGAGCCCAGATACAGGTCTGGAGACGCCCAGTGTGAGCTTTTCTTTTCTTTCTTCCTTTTTTTTTTTTTTCAAGGCAGTCAGGGGGTAAGTGACTTGCACAGGGTCACATGGCTAGTAAGTTTCGGAGACGAGAATTGAACTCAGATCTTCCCGACTCCAGGGCCAGTGCTCTGTGCACCAAGGCGCCACCGGGCTACCCCTCAGTCTGGGATTCTTTCAATGCTCCAGGTTAGCTGGAGTTGCTGAGTAAGCGGTGAAAACCCATTTGTCATGCTCGTTTCATGGATGAGGAAATAGATCCAATCAAATTCATGCATAAGTATCTTGAGCAGGA
The DNA here is from genome assembly GCF_028583685.1 of Petaurus breviceps papuanus. Lineage (NCBI taxonomy): Eukaryota > Metazoa > Chordata > Mammalia > Diprotodontia > Petauridae > Petaurus > Petaurus breviceps. The sequence continues at coordinate 10,302,226 of NW_027185771.1, forward strand.
ATTGGAACCCAGGTCTTGGGACCCCAAGGCCAGCCTTCTCCACTATGCCACTCCTTGATGTAAGGAAGTTAGAGCTAATTAGAAGTGAGTAGGGCTGTTTTGCTGAAGAGTGATGGTCCTATCGGAGGTCGGGAGGCTGAGCTGGCTGACCGCCTCCTGGGGATATTGGAGATGGGATTCCTGGTCAGGTATGATGTAGGCTTCCCAGGGACACAGATCTAGAGCTTTCGACTTTAGACCTCATGCGGGATTTAGTCTGCACCCAACCCCTCCCCCACTTCTGTTGCAGATGGGGAGACAGAACCCTAGTGGTCGAGGTCTGCAGTCACCCAGCTCTGTAATGTAAGTGAGAATTGCAAAACAACCCTGTGGGATAAGTAATCCAGGTAATATTATCACTATTTTACATAAGAGGAAAGTAAGTTGTCAAGAGGTTAAATGACTTGCCTGAGAATTGGAGGGTTTGTAATAGCCCCGCGATGATGTGGTGTCTACTGGCACTTGCTGGGTGATCAGAAATAGGTCCCTGAATCACTCAGTGCCTGGGGCACCTCTCTGAGACTGATAAGGAAATTGAAGCCTAGGGAGGTTGAGTAACTTACCCAAAGTCACACAAGCAGTAAAGTAGCAGTTAGGATTTGAGTCAAGATCCTGTGACAGTATACTTTGATGATGTCTATCTTTTAACCCACTTGAAAAAGTTGTAAAACTAAATGAAATAGTCTTTGTAAAAAAAAAATACTTTTAGAATGGGCAACATGTTTATTTCTTTTCAGAAGTTGGATCATTTGATCCTTAAAACTGTTCATTAGGTGCTCTTATCCCTATTTTACAGTTGAGGAAACTGAGGCACATAGTGAAATGACTTGTCTGTGGTCACACAACTAAGCTAATAAGAGCCTGAGGTCAGATTTGGAGTCAGGTCTTCCTGACTCCAGTCCCAGTATGCTATTCACTCTGCAAATGTAAACGTTCCTTGCAGGGTTAAATTATTTTCAAGGAAATAATGTATGTCCAAAAGACTGACTCTAGCAGTTCCTGACCAACCTTCCTCTTTCTTCTTGGCAGATCCACCATGCTCCCACATTTCCTGAACCTTCTGCTCTCTTCATAGGACGTTCCTTCTCAGACCTAACATACCCCATTTATTTTACAACTTTTGAATTCACTATGCAAGATATTTATCTACATTTGTGTCTTTGTCCCCTTACTATTCTATAAATTCTAAGAGGGCATATGTACCTAATCTAAATTTAGATCTTTCCATAGTCCCTAGCATTGTACTACCTAGGACCAGTGTTTTGTTAATGAATCAGTAAAAGAGGGATAATTTTAATTTTTTTTTTAACTCTCCAACTTTGCCAGTAATGTAGGCTAGCAGAAAAAAAATGTAAAACTTGGAGACAGGAAAGTTCTCGGTATAAATTTCCCCTCCAATTCTCAGGCAAGTCATTTAACCTCTTGACAACTTACTTGCCTCTTATGTAAAATAGTGATAATATTACCTGCATTACTTATCCCACAGGGTTGTTTTGAATGTCATGTGAGAGGATATATTTTGTAGAGTGCTTTGTAAACTTGATGGCATTACATATTTATGTAATTAATTATTTTGTGTAATTAATACATCATTAATATAATCTTGTAGTAGCCTCACCCTGACTTAAGAAAATAAACTATTGATTCTGAAGAAAATATTGAAACAGATTATCATCATTTGCTAGAGAAAGTTTAACTGATTAAAGAAATTCCCACAACAATGAAATCAAATCACCTAAGCCATCAAACATTTGACCTTATGAGTAGCCAGATATGACAGACAAAGGTAACAGGCTGGAACTTAAAAGGCCTTTCCTAAATCTTACCATGAGCAAATATGAAAAATTACGAATAGTACTGCCACATAAAACAATGAACATCGGTAGGGGTGGGGGGGATGGGGAAACAAGTTTACAGAAAACATATATGGGATCAAGTAAATGAAATTTTTCCAAGAATTTTTAAGATGAAAGGGGAAGAAGAACAACAAACAGATGAAAAATAGAATAGATCTCTCAGGGTTTGTAATGGGAATGTAAATTTTTAAGATCTTCCCTGCCCCTAGGCTAAAGTGCACCAGGAGCCTGGGGTAGGAGGCTTGTTTTTCAGCAGGTACTTTTTGATTGGCCAGTGGGTCAACAAGGTTGTTACATTCTCTGAGCCAGGAGAAGGCTATATAAGCCCTAATGTGAGGCTTTGTTTTGGGTCTCACTTTGAGAAGTGTTCTGTGATTTGATGAAACTCTGGGCTAGCCGTTGTCCAGAGCCCCCCAGCTTTGAAACCCAGATGTTGTTTGGTATGGATGTAATGGTTGGACAGTTTGGAAATCTGTCTACTTGATCTGTTTCTGTCTTGATAATTCTGTCTGTATATTCTGAAGTTCGGGGTGCTGACCTTTTTCCCCTGAACTAGGTAAACGATATATGTTTGACTGATTAAAGTAAGCTTATTAACCCATTTTGAGTTGCTTTCCTTTATCAAAGCAGATCTAAGAACCTGTATTGGCAGCCACCCTGAGGACGCTGGGGTGCTTGCTGCTACAGGGTTTCAGTAACAAGCCCCTACATCAGTGACAATAGAACCACTGCCTTTGGACTCTAACATTTCTGGTCTCCATAGAAATGGTCCTAAAGAACAGGAGGATGGGATGAGTGGTTTGATTAGAGGCAGTGGGCAACCTAATCCCTCCAGGCTACATATGGCCCCCTAGGTCCTCAAGTTCTTCCCTTTAACCAAATCCAAACTTCACAGAAGAAATCCCAAGGGACCTTGAGGGCCACATATGAAGGGCCAGACTTGAAGACCTGGAGGATCACATGTAGCCTTGAAGCCACAGGTTCCCCACCCCTGGACTTGACCAAGAATACAGAGAGAAAACCTTGGTGCTGCAAGCAACACATTTTCGAGGGCATTCTGAGTTAGATTTTCAGGGTATCTAAGGAAAAATGTGCAACTATAACTCCAGGTATTATAACTGCCCTAAAGTGGCAATCAAGGGAGCATCGATGACATAACTTTCTTATCTCTTTGTAGAATGATCTACCCACATATTGAAGGTTTCCTTAAAATTTTGAGAAAGAAAGAGGAACAAGGAGGCTTTTTGCAAAAGATATTCTACAGGGGCAGCTAGGTGGCGCAGTGAATAGAGCACTGGCCTTGGAGTCAGGAGGACCTGAGTTCAAATCCAGCCCCAGACACTTAACACACACACAAACTAGCCATGTGACCTTGGGCAAGTCACTTAACCCCAATTGCCCTCCAAAAAGCAAAAAAAAAAAAAAAGATATTCTACAGCAAACCACAGCTCCAAAATTAAACACCTTACTGAATTGTGCAGGGAATACAGATACCACCATGTTTATTTGAGGCAGAAGAATTAAATGCAGCCATGGAGGTTTTTGAATCTTTCCATCACCTGATTGTTCATGATCCCTTCATAGACTCAACAAGATAGATGATGCAGAAGGAGAACCCTGAACTTGGATTCATGGAACCAGAGTTCTATTGGCTATATCAGTTACTACCTGTATGACCCCTGACCAATCACTTCCTTTTTCTGTCCTTCACACTTTCCTCACCTGCAAAATCAGGGAATTGAACTAGACAATTTCTAAACTTTAGTACTCTGAGGCATAAAACTAGAATAAGTGTACTCACCAAAGGTACCTTTAATAAATGAGTAAAATCATTTTCTTAATGATTTTATAGAGATGCAGGCAGAGTGGTTGATGGTTACTGCTGTCTTGTTAATCAACTGTTTTTTGGTAGTACTGCTACCCATGATGTTTTCCCAATTGTTCAGTATTTTCTCCTTTTTTCGAATATCTTGAGAATCCCATAGTACTTTGAATTGTACCACTTCCAACATGGATTTCCTTTGTTTGTACTTGGTTTGATCCAACCAATTTTCCTTGCTTTCTCTTCTTTGCTGTCATTTACACTTCTCACCGATGTTCACTGGGGCCTTAGGTGCCAATGTCTAGATAGAGTAGTTCATTATAGAGAAAATAAAGTGCATAATCTAAATGAAAGGAATATTTCCTGCAGAAGATAAGGGTTTCCATATTCTTTTTCCTCTTGTTTATTGGACCCATCTCTCAAAATACTGTAGAATATCCTAAATCAATTTCATAACTCAAAAGAGTTCAGCATAATAATCCATTCAGAAAAAAAAAAAGGATAATGCCCATTATACAGACCAGAGCATGGCCTCCTTAGGTAGTTTGGTAAAGCCTATCCTCAGAATACTGTTTTTATTTTGTTTTTTAAATCATAATTGAAGGAAATGCTAAATTTAAGTTTGAGATTAGGAAAAATAGCAATATGATATATTTTCCCATTCAAGTTCATGGAATCCCTGAAATCTGTCTGATGTACCCCTAATGTAGACTGATACACAATTAAATGTGGACAGTTCATTGAGCTTTTCCATTGGCAAGACACTGCAAATGGATAATGAGTTGAGTCCAAAGTTGGATTAGTAGGAGAGCATTTGGGAAAGTGTATAATTTTTAGGACATTTTGCCTGGAAACAACAACCACTATGAAAAACCCCACATCTTTTTAACCCAAGTATTCTGGTGGTGCTAACTGACTGCAAATGATGGGAGAGTACAACCTCTAGAAAATCAAAATTGCAAGTAATGCAAAGGCCATTCAGGAATATGTATTGTGGTTGTGAATGGGTCAGGAATATTACCAACAATGACTTGCAAGAAAACGTTAGAAAAGACCATTCAGAAGATGTATGATTAGAAAAGGAAGTGGACCAGTCTGGTCGAGTTCGGGATAACAGAAGGCCTTCATCATATTGGGAGGACCTCGAAGAAGTGCAGTCTGATAAGCATTATAGCAGAGTACCCATTTCTATGAAAGCATGCATCTATAGAAATACCTAGGTGGTGCAAGGGATAGGGCACTGGACATGGAGTAAAGAAGACATGAATTCATATCCAGTCTTAGGCACTAACTAGCTGTGTGACCCTAGGCAAGTCACTTGACCTCAGTTTCCTTATCTGTAAAATGGAGATTACAATATCACCTACCTGATGGGGTAGTTTTAAGAGGAAGAGGAATAAGCATTTATATAGTGCCTGCTATGTGCCAGACACTGTATTGCATACTTTTAAAAAAAATATTTAATCTTCATGACAACCCTGAGAGGTAGGTGCTGTATTAACAAAGGTTAAATGACTTGCCTGGCATCAGAGAGCTGAGGTTGGATTTGAATTCAGATTTTCCTGACTTCAAACCCAAGGCTCTGCCCACTGAATAGAATGAGGTAGCATTTGTAAAATGTTTTGCAAACCAAAGGTAATATAGTCATATAAATAAGTATCTTACAAAGGCACATTTGATTTGGAGCTCTTGTTTATTCTTACATATGGAAAAGATTGTGGGAAATCATTCAAAACAATCATAAGCCATTTACATTAGAGATGGTGCTAAGGAATACTTCCTTTGGGGTAGATCACAACCCTCTTGTCTTTGCATCCTGGGTGATTCTTGGCATAGATTTATTAGCTCCTTTACATAAATGAGTATACTGGAGTGGACTCATCCAACATGTATGACAGAAATGGAGCACATGCAGAGAAATATTAACAAGTACAAATTAATCGTAACTATATGAAGATAGGACTATAAAATGAGTTTCTAAAAAGATGTCTCAGAACTTGTTAGGCAAAGTACCTTACCTTGGAAGATGACGACTTACTTATTCAGGCAGTGCTATCATTGCTTGAAAAAGTTTCAGATATCTTTAGAATCAAACATTATGGATGTTGTATGAATTATAGATAAAACTTAGTGGCATTATTTTATAGTGGAACTTTTTTCTGGCCCCCCAAAAGACTTACCTACCCGATTCACCCATTGTATTTACCAGTCTTGTCTCTAAATGACCTCTGTCTATTTTGAAAAGTCAATTTTCTCCTCCAAGGATACACAGGTATCTGCCACCATTGAGGACATTCCGGAAAAAGTGGTACAGACTTAGAAAGCAGTTTCAAATGAGGAGTCCAGAAACTGTTTTTTCATTATTGGCCACAGTGGAATAAATACATAGTTTCCCAGAGGTGGCTTTTTTAAAAGAGTACAACTGTATGTTGGATATGTAAGTTAAGCCATTAAAAAAAAGTCAGTCTCACCTCAGGAGTACTGAAGTGACATTGCAGTTAATGTAGTGACCATTGTCAGGTAGAGTTCACAAGGGAAGACTTCCTGAGAAGGGAAGTTTCAGAATAGTCCTTGAAAGGGAATAGAGCAAGTGTGTGTTTTGTCAGAGAGAATAGGGAAAGTCATTCTCATCACCATGATATATTTGAAGATAATGTGGTTAACTTGAGGTGAAGGGACATCCCTTAAATTATTTTGACTTGAAGCCACATATATAGAAGGGCCTGAGGGTAACATGATAGGACCATACACTGCCCATATCAACTGTGATTATGATAAACGAGTGTCTCAAGAAACAAAACTTTGCCTTGGTTTTGGATCAGATTTGGTAAAACGACATTTGATTGCAAGAAACTGCAAGCAGAGTATGTGCCTAGCATACTGACACCATGCTTCACCACGCCTGGAGCTCGCTTCTCTGACTACTGACCTCCCTGGCTCCCTTTAGGTCCCAGCTAAAATCCCACCTCCAGGAAGCCTTGCCCAATCACTCTTAATTCTAGTGCCTTGCTTCTGTTAATTATTTCCGATTTATCCCATATAATAGCTTGTTTGTACATATTTGTGTGCATGTTGGCTCCCATTTTAGATAACAAGCTTCTTGAGGGGCAGGGTCTGTCTTTTGCCTCTTTTTTTTTTATCCCTAACACTTAGCACAATGCCTGACATACAGTAGGTATTAATAAATGTTTATTGATTGATTGAATATAGTATATTAAAGGTTTATATGGTAGTCTGACCATCTATAACATGTGATTGATTCCTAATGATTTATTTGACAGTTAATTCAAACCTCTTTTGTTAATGTTTTAGGTGTCTCCAAACAGGAAATTCGTGAAAAGATTTGGGATTATATGGAAGCACAAAATATAGCTGACTTTCCAAGGCCTGTCCATCACAGGATTCCTAATTTCAAGGTAGTTAAGCCTTCCTAGAATATTGAAAACAAGCACAACACATTCCTAGATCAGTAACATTAGTAATGCTATTACTGTATCTCTTCATGGTGGATTAGAATTCAGTGAACAGTTGGTAGCAGTGTAAAATTAAAACCATATGTCCCTAGAACATTCATGTTTACTGACATCTCTCATCATGGCACTTAACTTTCATTTGCAGTGACTAATCATCCTATGTCTATGAGCACAACTGGGCAGGTCTTGAATATAAGTTGCTACTTAAGCCACTGCTTACTACTTGATATCAAATAAAATGTTGATCTTGGCCGGGAGCATGTTATTGTTCATGATGCCATTTTCACTGAGTTAACTTTACTCAGGAAATTCATGGGAAAATGTTCTGTTAAGATAAAGCCCAGATAGGAGCTCCTTTGAAAAAAACAAGAGTGATTTGTCCGACCTTAACTACTAGATTGTAAGTACCTTGAGGGCAGGGAAAGTCACTTACTGCTCTTCAGGGCTCTTGGACAAAGCAGCTAAGGCACAGCAGGAGCTCAATAACTATTTGTTGAACTGACATTTTTTTCTGCCTTTATTATTCTGGGCCTTAGTTTACAACTGCAAAATATTTTTAGAAATATATCAGGGAAAACCAAAGCAGCAACAAAGTTCTTACCTCACACAATCCCATGAGGAAGGAGTTGTGTGATAATCCCCATTTTACCTATGAGTTAGACCTAGTAAATGGCTGAGGCAGGATTTGAATCCAGTTCTCCCGACTCCAAGCCCAGTCCTCTTTCCACTGTGCCACATTGCCCTCATAAGGGAAAATATAGCATTTGAATCATGTTTACTGTTGTTGTAATGCTGTGGGAAAACAAAGTTTTTAACCTGATCCAATCTGGTAATTTGTTAGTGCTAAACAGAAGAGTAGGGAAAGTTGGCATTGAGGAAAAAGCAAAGAGTCCTCGCTCAAACCCTTCAGTCTGCTTGTTTTCAGAGGGAAAGAGTCATCATTCTCTGCAGCCAGGCTGGGGGACTTTTTATGTGTCAGGAGCCAAGAGGAGGGATGAATGTGGTTTTGCATATTAGAGGAAGGTTTTTGTTTTGTTGTTTTTGCTAGAAGCTCAGATCTGAAGAGTCTGTTTTGTACAAGTTAGGCTAAAAGAAGCACTCTTGGATAAAACCACTGACTCTGGACTAAGTAACGTTCTGGGCCAGTTGCAAAAGATGGCTGATTTATTTTACTACTACTGTAATTCCCATGAAAAGAAAGTGGACTGACTGTGATCCAAAAAACTGAACCCATTTTGAAAGTTGAGTTGTCATTAAAATAAATTACAGGAAGAGGTTGCTAAGTTATCAAGGCCTTTTTTTTTTTTTTAATTAAAGCTTGGGTTTCTCTATCTCACCCAGGCTGGAAGTGTACAACTACGCATGGACCCTATCCCACAGCTGACTGCACGGGCCCTTTGACTTGCTACATTTCCAGCCTGAGTTGGTTCAGCCCTCTTTAGGCAGCTTGGAGCCCCCCAATGCCAGGGGCTTGTCTTGTAAAAGATGCCAGACTTGATGCTGACATCTGTCAGCTTACAATTCCCATAAGACTTGATAGCTCCAGCCTCCCTAGTAACTGGGATTACAAGCCTATGCCACCATGCCTGGCTATGCTGTTGGTTTCTGTCTTTTTTTCCCTAAAGCTCTTTTTTTCTGCTTCTTCCCTGTTAGAGCTTCACTCTACTGAGAGCCTCTTTAAGAAACAGCATAAGGTGTTCCATTAAATTTAATGTAGCATTATCATTATTGTATTGTTTTTATATTTTAGGGGCAATATAAGAAAATTGCCATATTACACCCTTTTTATCTGAAGCCAGAATTCTTATATTAGTCATCTATAACATTATCTGTGAACCCAGAAAAAAAGAAAAAGACCTTTGAAAGGCAAATAGGTATCATATGCACCCCATGTGCACTTTGGGGTGACAGTAGTCATTCATACTTTTTCATGGCAGACCCATACCTCAATGATTTGAAGATCTGAGACTTGGCTATGTGAACATTTCCTTTCCTCATACGGTCTGTGATCTCTCTACAACTTAATAGATAGTTTTGAGCTCTGAGAATGCCCAAGTTAAAATGCAAACAGCTGTGTAAGGAGGGCAGCATGGGCATAAAACCATGGCCAATATTTATTTATTATGTCCTAATCCCCCTGCTATTAATCAGTGTCAAGACATCCTTTTGATGCTGGTCATTGTGATTTGATGGTCATAAGAGAGCAGAACCCTAGCAGTTTGTGACTGTGTGTCCAGAGTGTAGTACAGAGAGTATGGAGAAGAATGTGGATGGAGAGTTAGCATGCATGTAGTTGGAATGATCAAGTTAGTTGATGCATAATATAGTGGTATGAGCCCAAGGGCAAGAGAGAATTCCATTTTGTTGATTGAAGGGGGAAGGAGGTAAAGGATAAAGTTAACGTTAATGTTAATGGGTATTGATCCTTGGCAGTTTGAGGGCATGTTATGGTTTGGATACCCTGCATTTTGCGGCACAATGTAGCTGTGAATCCCCAGAGGATTAGGTTGGCCCCTAGGCTGAATTTTGATTTAGGGAGTGTGGGGAAAGTAAAGCTTCGGGCAACACACAGAAGTGGAATTGCCCTAGACTGTGCAAGAAGCTGGTGACTTTGCGTCCCAGTAGTTGTAATGTTCTTCCTAAGGAGCACTTCTAGCATTTAGGGGAAACAAGGAGGGACACTATGGTACAATGGCGAGCGCTGATTCTGCAGTCAGAGGACTTGGGTTCAAATTATACCTCTCACACGTAACAGCCTGCACAATGTTGGTCAAGTCACTTATGTTCTTTGACTCTTCAGTGTCCTTATCTGTAAAATGAGGGGACTAGACCGAGTTATCTCTGAGGTCCTTTGAGCTCTGGCTCTGTGACCCTATGCTGCTAGGATGATCGGCATGCTCCTGAGCCCCTACAAGTCTCTGCATAGGAAGGGGATTTGGGGAAGGGGAGAACTGGGAGAAGCAAGCATATCCATAGGCAGACTGTGATCTTCAAGAGCCTCCCCACTGCAACCAGTCTGGTGATAAACCTTTCTGAACAGAGCTGGTCCATGCCTTGCGGGTCACTGGGCCATGCTTTAAGCCTTGGTACAACGTCAGAGTAGCCGGAGTCACCCTCTGGGCCACAGGGAAGTATTGCCTCACTGTACACTGGACAAGAGGCTGCATATTTGAGACCTAAGATATGTCAGCTGACACTTGAGGAAGGAAGAACTGACAGGTGTGAGGATTGTAGCCTGGGACTAGTAACATAGGGATAGACATCTAAGTAACCCTCAGGACCTGCAGTGACATGTTCAAAATGAGGACTCCATGTCATCAAGACATGTGACATTTTTTCCAAGAAGATTTTTCAGGGAGAGTTATTAGGCAGCAGGATTATAAGTCTAGAGCCATAAAGGATCTTAGAGGACCACTCATTTTACAGGCGAGGAGGCGAAGTGACTTGCCCAAGGTGACACAGCTAGTAAATAGCAAAGGTCGCATGATGCAAGTTTAGTGCTCTTTCTGCTATACCATACTACTTCCCTAGTGTATATTGTGGCAAAATAAAATATATCAGTTTATTGTTCAGTTATTCAGTCATGTCCAGCTCCTTATGATCCTGGGGACCATAGCATGCCAGGTCCTTCTATCCTCCGCTGTCTCTTGAAGTGTAAATACATCAGTAAATTTAATTTTTAAAAAGAGAGAGTAAACATTACTTTAAAAAAAAATGAAGTAGGACTTCTGGGTAATGTGAGCAACAAGATGGAGGACGACACATTTTTTTTCTGATCCTCATATCCTATCACATCTCTAGAATAGAAATTATGCACCAAAAATGAAGGCACTTCAGCTGTCTCCACAGTCTAGGACACCCAGAATCCAAAAGAAGGTTAAAAAAAAACCCAAACCTCACTGGCCAGGTCTACTCAGCACCCACCCTTCCCTGACCTCCCATACCACCTGCATTAAGGCTGCACTAACAGATACAGGGAAATGGGCTTACAATAAAGCCCACCCACCAGTACCCCACCTCTTTCCAGTGCCATGGAGACCCCAGCTCTAGACTGTAGATGTTTGCCTGGGCCCCTTCAGCCAACATGGTGGCAGCACTTTAGGAACAGAAACCTGCCAGGGGCCACAACCCTGGGACTCCAGTGCTCCAAAGCTATGAACCGCTGGTGCTGAGCCAGAGAACTGAGGAGTAGAGGGAAGGGGAGGGGTCACCATGAGAGGGCAGTGTGTGTGTGTGTGTGTGTGTGTGTGTGTGTGTGAGGGGCAAAGGGAAAGAGTATAGCATCCACCTGGGGCCACTGGGGGCAGAGGCCTAGCCTGGTGAGCTGTGAATTGTCCGGCATGGGAAGGGGCTCATGAAAGAGGAGGGAATGAAAAAGCAAATTGGTGGGAGGGGGAGTGGGGTGGGACAGAAATTACCAAAGATCTCAGTAAGATAAACTCAGAGACCTTGAACATAAGCAAATAAATTAATAGGGAAAACATTAAAAACAGAAGGAACTATGGCCTCCAGATCTAGTAAATGAGTTTGGGCATAAAGATAGGTAAAGAGGAAATTATCCCTATTTGCTGATGATAGGACTGATTTGCTTGAAAATCCTAGGGAATCTGCAAAGTAACTAATTGAGACAATAGCTTCAGCAAAGTTCCAGCCTACAAAATACTAAAAAATCAATTGCATTTTTATATAGTAACAAAACACATGAAGCAATAATAACTACAAAGGGCCCAAAATGTTTGGGGGTCAACCTACCAAAGCACATAAAAAACTTATATAGATTCAATTCAAGTTTTTTTCCTTAAAGGAAAAAAAAAAACATTTAAATAGCTAAGGGAATATTCAGTGTTCATGGCTAAGCCATGCCAATATAATGAAAATGACAGTAGTACCGAAATTAATCTATACTTTTAAAGCTTTATCAAAGGAATACCTTACAGAACTTGATAAAAATAGTAACAATTTATTTGGAGAAACAAAAAGATTTAGAATATTAAGGGAAATGAAGGAGAATAGTATTTTACACCTCAAAGTATTTTATAAAGCTGCAGTTATCAATGCCATCTAGTATTGCTAGATATCATATATATGTGCATATATATATATATAACATAAATATGTTATACATGGTTGCACATATATAACCCATATCAAATTGCTTACCATTTTAGGAGAGGGAAGATTGAGGGGAAGGGAGAGAAGGAGAAAATTTAGAATTCAAAAAATTTTTAAATCAATGTTTTTTAATTGGAAAAAATTTTATTTAAACTAAAAAATATGGATATGCCACCTTAATATTAAAGGTCATGTTATCAAAAACTGTAAGAAAAGTAGATCACATCTGCTCTCACAGCTCTAGGTAGGAGATAGATTCTTAGTCAAACAAAAGAAAGAGGCAATTACAAAAAATTAAACTAGTAACTTTGGTTACATGAAACTGAAAAGCTTCTGCACAGACAAAAATTAATGTATCTAGGATAAGTTGGGAAGTAGTTGAATCAAAAAAAAAAACTTGGTATCAAATCTCTCTGATAAGGCTTTGGTATCTAAAATATATAAAATTTAATGATCTAAAGATATGAACAAACAGGTCTCAAAAGAAGAACTGTACAATTTTCATAATCACATTAAAGAATATTCTAAAACACTAATAATAAGAAAAATGCAAATTGAAAAAACCCTTAGGTTTTACCTCACACACACACAAAATGGCAAGAAGCAGCAATAGATTAATTTGGAGTTGTGGCATGATAGTCACATTAATGCATTGTTGGGAAAGCTGTAAAATGCTATCACCATTTTAGAGAGTTATTTGAAATTATACAGCTAAATGACTAAAATGTTCATACCCTTTGAACTCTATTTTTGGGCTTATACCCCAAGGAAGAAAGTCCCCATATACACCAAAATAAGCAGCATTTTTTTTTTGTAATATTTATAGCAGCTTTTTTTTGTGGGCATCTGTGTGATAGCCAAGAATTGTAAACAAAGTAGATGTCTATCAATTGGGGAATGGCTAAATAAATTGTAATATATGAATGTAATGGAATATTATTATGCTGCAAGAAATGATGTGTGTGATGAATACAGAGAAACATGAAAAGATCTATATGAACTGATACAGAGTGAAGTAAGCAGAGCTGAGAAATCAACATATACAGTGACTGCAACAGTGTAAATTCTGGAAAACCACAACCACCCACTGAAACAAAGTAAATGTTACAAAATTAGAAAATTAAATGGGCCTCAAATGAAAAGATCTGAGAAGACCCTCCACCCCTTGGTGGAGGTAGGTATTACATACTGCACAGGTTGTTGGACTTTCAGTGTATTGATCAGTTGTGTTTATTTTTTTCCTCTCTAAAAAGTACTGTTTGTTATAGACTGGCCCTGGGGAAGGTATCCTTCGGATAACTATGATAATAGAAGAAAAGAAAGTAACAATAAGAACTTATTTTTAAAAATAAAAGCAATTGAGTACATTCTAGCTATTAGAAAGATTCCACCAAATAGTTAAAATTTTAAAAGCCCTTGATACTTAAAGGAGTAAGCTTCTGTGACCTTGGAAATTGACTTAAGTCCGTACAGTTTAGAACATTAATGACTAATACATCTCTGTCATTTTAAAGAGACGAACACAGACACAGGGAGACTCTGGAACTCATACAGCCAGGGGTCACAGTAGAGTCTATATAAGGGTATATATGAGAGTCTATATAAGTCTATATATATATATATATATCTAAGTCTACTGTCCCATGCTGAGGAACATGTTGTTTTCTGACAATTATAAACAAATGAGCAGTTATTGTTTTTATTGTTGTTGGTTTTTGTTTGGGTCTGTGATTTTGTCATAGTGATGGACTAATAGGAACATTCCCTCCACTTATGAAGACTGGAAGCTCCGTGAGTTACTTAGAGTCTTGGAGACAGCTAAGTGGTACAGAGCACTCCACTTCCTGAAGTCAGGAAGAACTCGGTTCAATCCGGCCTCAGACATTTACTAGTTGTGTGACCCTGGGCAAGTCACTTCACCTCTGCCTCACTTTCCTCAAGTGTAAATTGGGAGTAATTATATTACCTACTCCCTAGGGTTGTTGTGAGGATAAAATGAGATAATATTTGTAAAGGGCTTAGCACAGTGCCTGGCACTTAATCCATCCATCCTTCCTGCCTGCCTGCCTTCCTTCCCTCCTTCCCTCCCTCCCTCCCTCTGTCATGGAAATGTTAAGTAGATTGTCAGATGCTAGACTTTTGAAACCAGATCTTTCTGACTTCAAAACTAACCAATTTACTGCACCATACTGCTGCCAGAAACCAAATCTTTTGGATTTAAATCCAGTTTTAATAATAATAATGATAACTGGAATTTATATAGTGATTTCAAAATGTACAAAATACTTTACACCTGTTACTTCATATTGCAGTAAATACTACACTAAGTAACTATTCTTAGTGAATGTATAATTCTTCACAAGGAATTTTAAGTCAAAAGTTCCAAATTTTGAACCAACAATTTTTTAAGCCAAAAAGACATGAGAATGGTAGAATAGAGGCTACTACAGATGAAAGGTCTACTATTTACCTATGGAAGACCCAAGCCTGAGCACATCTAGTCCTCTAATTTGTAGTTACAGGTTTGGGAAAAGAGAACTTGGCTCAGTTTTTAGGTGTCATTAAGAGAGGACTGTTATAAGTTTTTCTTTATTCAACTTTAAGTCTAGGAGGCCCTTGAGTAATGTGCTGTTCTTCTTAAAACTAGGGTTCTTCTCATGCTGCTGAAATGCTGCTGCATTTACAGGAATTTAAAATGTCCAGGACTGTTAAAGTAAATCCTGATGCTCCCCAGAAAAATGCTCGCTTCCTTGCACTCGATGTAAGTAAGATGATGGTATATCTTTTTTTACCTATGTAGGGGTCTTATGAGGCTTGCCAAAATATCAGACAGCTAAAAGCTTACTCCAGAATACAAGAAGTTAAAGTGGATCCTGATAAACCTTTGGAAGGAGTTCGACTAATAGTACTACAGGTAATCATATCTTCCTTAAACTGGATACTTTGCTAAGATAAAGTCAGTATATTTTCTAAGCAGCTGGTGGCTTTTCCTTGAATAGGAAGATGGTGCTCCTTCCCATACAACACACCTGTGGAATTACAAACTCTTGGAGCTGAAAGGATTCTCAGAAGCTGTTTAGTCTAGTGTGAACCTGACCAAGGAGAGATCTCTATTGGTGGATAATCTGCTGCCTCCTGGGTCAGACTAGCATTCCACTTTTGGACAGCTCTTGTGGTTAGGATGTTTTCCCCTACCTCTAGGCTGAAGGTGCCTCTTTACAGCTTCCACCCATTCTAGGCTCATGACCTTTTTGGCATCTCTTCAGTACTTTAAGGAACCTGTCATGTGCACCAAGTCTTCTCCAGACTACAGAAGCCCAGCTCTTTCCTGGTGGGTTCTGGGAGGCCAGAGAACTTGAGTGAGTCCTGCCTTGGATGTTTACTGACTGTGTGACTCTGGACTCGTCTTTTCATCTCTCTGTGGCGCAGTTTCTTCTCTTGTAAAATGAGGAGGTTGTAATTGATGCCTCTGAGGTTCTTTCCAGCTCATAGTAGTTCCTGTTTCTAATAATAACAGAGAAAAAGGACTTAGACAAAATTTTGAGATTGGTAAGTTTTGTCTTTGGGTCCTTTCCCCCTTTTTTTTCTTGGCTCTTCTTTTCCCTCATGAGCACCTCACTTAGCCCTTTTTGTCCTGAGCAATGCTCCATCCCTGTGGATTAAAATTTGTTCTCAGGTATCTTGCAGGTTGGAAAGGAACCAAAAAACTGATTTATACCATGCTGTAAAGTCATGATAATGACTTACTTACTATCATAGTTCATATCCATAACTAGACCTTCTCCCCCCACCCCAATTGCTGAAACAACTGGGAGTGAGTGCAGAAGGCAGTGCAATCAGTTATAACAGGAGTGGGCTCCCACCCTACTGTGCAAGTTGGAAGAAGACTAAGGAAATTTAAGACTGTGGTCCCTGGATCATTGTTAGTAGATGCCTCTCACTCTTCACAGCACCCTAGAAAAATCACTCCACCCTAGTTATTGGTTAATGACAAGTTTTTCTTTTGTTTTTATGGATCACCTTTATTACCGTTTTTTTCCTCAATGAACAAAAAGCTATTTTCTCTCCCTTCCACTTCCTTATTCCTAACCCCACCCCATTAGGAAAAAAAAAAAAGAAAACCTTTGTCAGAAACATACTAGTCAAGCAAAACAAATCCCCACATTAGCCATTTCCAAAAACTACATGTCTAATTCTGTACTCTGAGCCAATATAATAGATTTTTCAAGGATACTTGTATTTAATAGGAAACTGAATTTCTCATGGTAGAGTTTTAGGTATCAGTGACAGGCCAGCAGAGACTTTTTGGACAGGGGGTCTTTGTGGTCATTCAGATATCAGAGGTGTAATGGTGTACTGACCAGGGTGCATGGGGAGTTTATGGGCTATTAATAAACATGACAAGTAGTGATTCACCAATACTGATATGTATTAATCATTAGACCAGACATTAACAGTTAGTTGAGTTGTTGGATCATTATACTTTTGTGAATAAATTAATAAATGTAGCAAATAGCTTTCTAATGAAAAATAACCCTGAAGGCATGAAATACCAAAGACTATACTGCTGAACATAAATGAGATGTAGGAAATATAGAAGTGTTGTGATTGAAATTAAAATACAGCTTGATCAGAGTTTGGATTATTAAAATAATCTTAGACAAAATCTCTTTACCTATAATCATCTGAAATCCTTATGGGCAACTGAATATGATTGAACAGCTTAGTAAGTGCTGTATTTTCTTTTAAGAAATTAATACTCATTATACAAGACATTAAATAAAATTGACCAAAAACCCAAAGCAGTTACCATACTTAATTTTGTGTGTTGGTTACTTAAGGAGGGTAGTGTCCTGCTCATGTTCAGAAACAACATGTAGAATAATAGCTGGCTTCTCTATCTGATGTAGTTTGAATAAATAAGGAGTACATTTCCATTTGTAATCTCTTGCTGCTTTTTTCTATAAAAGGGCAGAAAAACTTTGTTAGTTCCTACCCCACGACTGAGAACGGGATTATTTAATAGGATTGTCCCACCACCTGGAGCAACAAAAGAAATCTTAAGAAAATGTGCCACTTCTCAGGTAAGAGTGAAAAATGGACATCCCGGATGAAATAGAATCGGGACTATTTTGATCTGAGACTTTCAGTAGTGGGGTTTTTCAGGAATTTTCAGGGTCAAAAAGTTAGTATTCATATGGGATTTTAAAAAAAGATTTTGAGCTCCTTTTAGTCATTGTTACAGTCATTTCTCAATATGTTCCTCAACGATAAGCCTTCCTTGTAACAAATACAGTTATGCAAAAATAATTAGCATGGGGATACCACTTAAGAGCACATGCAACCTTCTAGACCCGGGATGGAGAACCTGTGGCCTCAAGGCCACATGTGGCCCTCTAGGTCCTCAACTGCAGCTGTTTGACTGAGTCCAAGCTTCAAATAACAAATACATTTAGTAAAAGGATTTGTTCTATAAAAGGCCACACCCAAGTACCTAGAAAATCACATGTGGCCTCCAGGCTGCTGGTTACCCACCCCTGTTCTCTACCCATGGATAAGCTCTCTCTCCTTCCTCCCTTCCCCAACTCCCATACCTCTCTCTGAGAAGAAGCTAGTGTGTTTCCTCATCTCTTCTCCAGGACAAAGATTGGTCATTATTTGTTAGTGTTTCTGTGTTCATAGAGTCACTCCAACATTGACTGAAAATTCCCATCTTTTATCATTCTTGCCACTTTGACAGATAAAGCCTTTTTTTTTCTGAGTAAAACCAAAGAGTTACTTTAGATTCACATTCCTTATTAGTAATTTGGAGCATTTTTCCATGTGTTTGTTGATTGAATATTTCTTTAGGAAATTGATAGGCATTTAATCAACTATGTGTTTTGGAATAGCGCTTGAAAGTGTATATATTTGCATCCATGTCCCATATATTTTGGAGACCAGGCTTTAATATGAGGTAGTTGATGCAAAGATTTCCCTCCTCAGCAGTCTCTTTTATTTTAGGTGCACTGATTCTGTTAGTGCAAAAGCTTTTAGAATGTGAGTTTTTTGAGAGCAGGGACTATCTCTGTTTTTCTCTTTGTACCCCAAGTATTTAGCACATAATAAGCAATAAATGCAGTCACTGATTTCTTCAAAGGGTTGCTATGAGGATAATGCTTCATAAGTATTAAAGTGTGACAAAAAAAGTAAATTATTATTAATCTAGCACTTTTCTAATTCTCTTATCATTCATTCATTTTAAAATTATTTATCTTATCTCCCATGATTTCCTCACCTCTTTTAGGGTTAAGAGTTTTCACCCATAACTAAAGTTATGAAAAGGTATCTTTCCCGTTCTCCTCTGATTATTTTATAAAGTTTTATATTTGGTTCAAGTATTCATTTTAAGAACTTATTGTGGCATATGGCATTGGTCTAAGCCTAATTGCTGACAAAGTACTTTACAATTTTCCTTGTAGTTCTTCTCATTAGGGAGTCTTTCCCTGGTAGTTTGTGTTAAAACATATCTCAAACTATATGATTATCTCAATAGATGCATAAAAAAACCTTTGACTGAATTACACTATTCATTTATGCTAAAAAAAAACCTTAAAAATATACACAGAGGAATTATTTTTTAATATTATAAAAGGCATATATCAAAGTAAATATCATATGCATTGGAGATACACTGGAAGCTTTCCCAGTAAATACAAGAATAAAGCAAGGATGCTTTCTCTACCTAGTATTATTTGATGTAGTTCTAGAAATGCTAGCAGCAGCAATAAGACAAGAGGACGAAAATAAAGGCATCAATTCAGGCACCAGAAGTCTTAGTGCAATTTAAAGCTAGATGCTCTGTAGGCAGAGAGGAGATAAAATCTATTTGTTTGCTTGTGACGTGATGATTTGCTTAGAATATCCTAGGGAATCCACAATACTAATTGAGACAATAGCTTCATCAAAGTTGTAGGCTTCAAAAATAAACTCACAGAAATGATCGTTTCTATGTAATAATAACAATCCAAGAAGTGATAATTTAAAGGGAAATAACATTCAGAGTAACCACAAAATACATCAGATATTTGGGGATCAATCTACCAGAGCACACGAGATATTTATATGTATTAAATTATAAAATACTTGAAGAAATAAAAAGCAACTTAATTAGCTTTAGGGATATTTAGGGCTCATGTTTGGGCCATGTCAATATAATAAAGATGGTAAAACTGTCAAAGTTAACTTGTAGTTTTAATGTTATGCCAATAACACTGTGAAAGGGATATTTTGCAGGACTCAATAAAATAATAATAAAATTCATTTGGAGAAACCAAAAATCTAGAACATCAAGGGAAGTCATGAAAAAGGTAGGAATAAAGAAGGAATAGTATTGTTTTAGACATCAAATTATGGTTTAAAGCAGAAATCATCAAAACCATATAATATTAGTTTAAAAAATAGAGATCAATAGAATACACAACTCGTGAGAAAATCAGAAACAATAGAACTTAATGGTTGAGAAACTAGGAAACATAAATTTCTTAGTAAAGAACTGCCTGCTTGATAAAAACCTACTGGGAAAACTGGAAAGCAGTATGGCAGAAATTATGCCTAGATCAACATGTTACACCAAGTGGATGTGCGGCCTTAATACTCATAGCATTAAAAAAAAAATAGAACAGAAGAAGATACTTCTTGTAGCTATGGGTAGGAGATGTATTCTTAACCAAAACAAGGAATGCATACAATTACAAAAGACAAAATAGACAATTTGACTACCTGAAGCCAAAAGACTTCTCTGCAAACAAAAGAAATGTATCTAGGATAAGATGGGAAACTGTCAAGTGGGGAGAAAAAAAAATTTTTATCAAATTTCTCAGGTAAGAGTTTACTATCCAAGATATAAAGGCAAAGGATATTGAAAATTGGGAAAATCAAATTGATTTTGCTTTGTTATTGATTCAATTCTGTTTCATTGCAGACATTTTTGTAACTGCCGAAGTCATGTTTGATTTGTGTCAGAGTTAAAATTGGGAATTCGACTTTCCTATAAATCACTCGTTGTTTCTGAACTATGTTTGGAAGTTCAGATCTCCAGCTAATCACTCTTCTATTCTTGTGTCAAAGAAATCTGTTATCCTTGAAAGTTTCAGGTGAACCCCAGGGAGTCTGGCCTGTTATCCAGGGTAGTCTACCACTAAACTGTCCTTGTAGATGGATTCAAAAGATGAGCATTTCTTGGCTGTAGGATTGAAGAAGGGGTCATTGCTAACCCCTTGTTCCTGCTTTCCAGCCAGTTATATTGTTCCTCATGCCTGTGATGCTTCAAGCTCTGTAACCAATCATATTGTTTTCCCTACCTGTGATGCTGCCTTCAGGTTTTTGTATGCTCTTTCTTTTTTCTGTAAAAATTATTTCATTCAGGGCCTTTTAGCTTACTGAGGAGCTAAGAGACCCCAGTTATTGGTAACTGCTTGCCTTATAAGTAAATTAAACATGCTTCGAATTTTGTGCCTCAGTTTATCTTCATTTCAATTATAACAGTATGAACAAGCAGTTTTTCAGAAGAATTACAAACTTCTAACTATATAAAAGAATACTCTAAATGAATAAGACAATTCAAATCAAAACAACACTAAGGTTTTACTTTGTATATAGCAAATAGGCAAAAAATAACTAAAAAGGGTAATAATCAATGTTGGGAGGATTTGGGGGCTGTGACTCAGAGTAGTCGTTTTGGAAAGCAGTATGCACATAAAGTGGCAAAAATATCTGTATTATTTGGCACAGAAATTCCACTACAAGACTTGTACCAAAAAGTTCATTTGTAAGAAGAAAGTTCCCATATATACAAAAATATTTTTTAGCAGCACTTTCTGTGGTAGCAAAGAATTGGAAATAAAATGGATGCCCATTGATCGAGGCTAGACTAAACAAAGTATACAAAAATGTAATGGTATGTTACTGTGCTACAAGAAATTATCAAAGTGAATATAGAGTAGCATGGGGAAATTTATACAATTGATACACAGTGAGGTAAGCAGAGCCAAGAAAATAGCAACTACACTAATGTAAAGGAAAAAACACTTACAAAACAATGAACAAAATTAGAAAGAAAACACATGACCCCAGTGAAGATAAATGAGAAGCTACTCACACACACCCCCCACTTCGCAGGGATATTGCATATATTTTCTGCTTTGTTCTATGCATTGGTTTTGATAATTGTTTTACTACCTCTTTTTTTTTTTTTTTAAGCAATCGGGGTTAAGTAACTTGCTCAAGGTTACACGGCCAGGTGTTTCTGGGTGGGTGCTAAGTGTCTGAGCCCGGGATTCGATCTCCAGGTCTTCTCAACACTGGAGCCGGTGCTCTTACTTGCTGTGCTACCTGGCCACCCCTCTTTTTTTTCTTTAAAAAATGATTTTGTTAATTGAAATAGTTCTCAGGGAGGGGAAGGGAGAATATTCTGGTGATGAAAAAATAATAAAAATTAATTTTTATTTTAAAAAATAAACAAAAAAAATGAACTGACATATCTTGGGGATGTGGTTAATATGGGAATTTGTTTTGCTTAACTGCATATTTGTTACAACGGTTTTCTTTTTCTTATTTTCAATGGAAGGTAGAAGTAGGAAGGAGACATAAATACATTTTTATAAATTGAAAAAATTTAATTTAATTTTTAAAAAATGACTCTTTGAATCATTTTTAAATACACAAAAATGAATAGACGGAAGTCCAGAAGGAAATACAGGCAAACAAGACAGCTTAGAAAATTAGATGTTGAATTGATCATATATTTAAAAGAAATTTGTGGTTTCATTTTTTAAGTGCCCCCAAAAAGGATTGTCAAGTACTACTTTGGCATTTACTAATCCAAACAGAAAAGCCATGAAGAATTTACCTTATTTATTTAGGTCACATAAAAGATTTTCCATTTTCTAGCAACCTTGAGAGTACACACACCCAGACTCTACTCACCATTGCCCAAAGTGGTTTCATCTCATTAGGAAAATCTAGGATTCAGTTTCTCCTAATGGAAAATTACTCGAGGGAAATAATTTTTAAAACCCCTCTTTAGGGGGCCAGAGGAATGGATATGCCATGGGATTCTATGAATTTACCTCTTTAAAAAAAAAATTAAGTCAGATGATCTTCTGGTGTCCTCTAGTGTTAAAATGTGGTATAAACAAATGACTGTTGAAACTTCTGTTTTAGCATTTAGTTAGGGATTTGATTGATTTATAAGCAGTACCCTCTTGCCATAGGGGTAAAAGGAAAATTTGATAAAATGTATTCTACTTCAAATTGCTGGACTTCCTAATTTAAATAACA
Source organism: Petaurus breviceps papuanus (assembly GCF_028583685.1). Lineage (NCBI taxonomy): Eukaryota > Metazoa > Chordata > Mammalia > Diprotodontia > Petauridae > Petaurus > Petaurus breviceps. The sequence continues at coordinate 10,324,848 of NW_027185771.1, forward strand.
CAAGCAGAAATAATGTATAGGTCAAATCTCATTATAGCATATATTGTTACTTTGCATGTCCAGTGCTTTCAAAAGTAGAGCTCTGAACAACAGTCAAGGCAGTATTGCAACTGTGGTCCTATTCCATATAGTTATAGATTTGGCCTTGTGTATGGCCTTTTGCAAGGCTTTAGTCAGCTGAGGGATAGGGATGGGAGGAGGATCAAAGAGAGTGAGAGGGTTTACTGGCACAGGTAACATCCTTGGCCTGGTTACAGGTGCATTTGGGACTTTGAGTTTCATGAATGGTAGACTCTTAATCACTCAGCTAGAGTGACTGACATAGCTGTATAAAGGTTTGAATAGGTTCTCAGGGCCCCTAGAAACCTCTGACCAATGGTTGAGGCTTCATGGTGGTATAATACATTATTATTCAGGAGATGTTAAAGGTACAGCAGTAACCCTGGCCTTGAGGCAGGGCAGGCTAAAGGAAAGGCTATGACTATAGGTTTTTGTTGTTTTTTTCAGTATGTTCAGGGTTTAACAATGCCCTGCCCCATATTTAAAAGGCGGTGCATGGGGGCGGCCAGGTGGCTCAGCGAGTAAGAGCACCCGCTCCAGTGTCGGGATGACCTGGGGATCAACTCTGGGCTCAGATACTTAGCACCACACCCAGAAATAACTGGCCGTGTAACCTTGAGCAAGTTACTTAACCCCAATTGCTTTAAAAAAAAAAAAAAGGCAGTGTATGGGGTAATGGCAGAGTCATTGCCAAGCAGTCAGGATTAGGATAACTGTTTGAAGCATAGTAGACTTGTTAAAAAAAAAAAAAGAGGGGGTGATGTTCTGGCCTAATGATGAAGCATGGCATTTGCCTTGTGGTAGTTTTGTTACCACAATGATCCAGTCTGGTCAGGAGCACATGAATCAGCCAGGTTACTGGACTGACTTTTTGGCAAAAAGTAGACCAGTGCTCCTGGAAATATCCTTTATCTTGTCATCCTCCACTTGAAGGATTTCTCTTGTTCATTATAGCAGAGAGGCAAAAGACAACCAGAACAGAATAGTGTTTACACTGCCAGATGTCGTCACTTTCAGGTGTATCCACAATGATCCATCCATCTCACATGGAAATTAGAAAGAGCTGCCCAGGACAATGAGTGAGGTGCCGGAGTCTACTGCCATTGTGGTTCTGAAGCTTCCTGCCCTTCTTCAGTGTCTTTATAATGCCCTATTTCTTGGTGCTTTTATTCTATATCCTTTGGCTTAGGTGCCAGAAAAAAATTATGTTTTACAATCTGCCATTCAAAGCTAGTTCCTGATTTCCTAAAGTTAATTCTGCCTTCTAATTAATTCTTTGATTATCTTCTTTCTTTGAAAACAGATATTTTAAACCGTTGTTCTTTTATTTTTTAACATTTTTAAAAATTTTGAATTCCAAACTATGTTCTTTCCTCCAGGCCCTCCCCCACCCATTGAGAAGGCAGGTGCTACAATACCCATTATATATGTGAAGTCATACAAAACATATTTGCATATTAGCCATGTTGCAAAAAAACAAAAAAGAAAAATAAAGTGAAAAAATATGCTCCGATCTGCACTGAGTTTGTCAGTTCTTTCTCTGGAGGTGGATGGCATTCTTCATCATTGTCTTGGATTTTTGTATTGATCAGAGTTTGATCTGCATTACAATATTGATATTATTATGTGCAGTTTTCTGTTCTTCCTGCTCACTTCACTTTGCATCAATTCATACAAGTCTTCCCAGGTTTTTCTGAAACTATCCCCCTTAACCTTTCTTATAGCACAGTAGTATTCCATCCCAGTCATATACCACAGCTTCTATAGACATTCTCCATTTGTTGAAGCCCTTGTTTTTTTTTAGCATTCATTGTGAGGCTCGGCTTATCTGTGCTGTGTGGACCAATCACTATTTTACTTGACCATGTTACTCTTATATTCATCCTCATTTATCTTCCCCTTAATTCTATCATCTGTACTTGCCTTTAAAATCTGAACTGGTTAGTTAATTGTTCCCTGAAAAGCCATATTGGCCTTTTACACGACTACCTTTTTTCCTTCTCCTGTTCATGTCTTCAGAATTTCAGTGCCTCTCTATCGGATTGTAAAATTCAGAGTTTTTCTCCCCATGAGCCCTGTAAGATTCAGAATCGCAACTTTTGTTAGCTGTGGCCAAACAATCTGGATAAGGCAGTGTGGAGCATTAGAAACAATAACAAATTCCAAGTTAGAGGATCTAGGTTTGAATCTCAGCTTTGCCATAGTGTATAATATAGTTGTGATATGAAATTGAAGATGTCTATTTAACATTCATATATAATAATTTACAAAACAAAGTTTTCGGACCAGAGATCCAGAATCTTCCAACAGACATTCAGCATTTATTAAAGGTGCACTATAAAAAGATATTTGACTTAAAACATATTTTACTGCTAAAGTGCAGGCAGGTTTAGGGGGAAAAATTGATAGAAAACAAAACAAAACAGAAAAAGAACTCTATGCCATATGGTCATGGTCTTAATAATGTAGATCAGCACAGGGACAAACAAGTAGGCCAGCAGACAGTCAGACAGTTATGTAGGAGGCTCAGTCTTCATGGCTAAAACTCTTTCTTCTAGTGTATCTGTCCCAGGAACTCTGGTGTTAATTTGACTCTTTGGTGGATTGCATATCTAAGATTTTGCCCTCAATATCCTACATATTCACCCACCTTCCCCTTTTCTCAGTCTCCCGTCTCCCACACCTGTTATAGCCCACAATTCGTATCTCTCACCACCCGCCCCCTGGTCACCCTCAGTATATGGGGTCTTTAAGTTGATCAGAGTCCTTCTTTTTCCTCCAACTAACTGGACAGAAGACTCCAGCCAGTGACAGTGGTATTGGAAGGAAGTCTGTCCAAGGGATGGAGTCTAAGGAAAGAAAACCTAAGAAGAGGGAGCTTGAGATTAAGGAAGAATATGATTCAGCCCATCAGGTGGGCCAGTCACTGAACACAGCAACCAAGTGTCATTCACCTGATTTGTTATAAATGGCTATCTGGGGATAACAGTGACAGTTTGAACAGCATGGCTAGATGAAATGATCAGCATGGTTTGGGCTATGAACTTTGAAATAAACTATCTTATTTATCTATTTACAGACTTTCTAGGAGACTTGTCATCCTTGCATCATACCACTTTTTTAGCATCATTCTTTTTATATAGGCTTTCATTAGTTAATAACATATGCACATACACATATACGTGTATATATATGTATATACATACATATTTATAAAATCTCAGTCACACACATATATATGTCTTGATAATCCTTTTTCCCCTTGACCAAGGGAAATTTTATCCAAGTAGATAAGAATTGAGTTATGTAGCTATGGCTTATTATCACCAAAAATGATGGTTGGTGATAATATGTAGTAAATTTCCTCTCTGTTTTGTGGTGATAAGCAACAATGTTTCATTAGACCATCCTGTTTTTGCTATTACATTTGAAGTTTTTAAAACATGTTTTTTCTTTTAGGGTGTAAAAAACTACAGTGTACCCATTGGTTTGGATTCTAGAGTGCTAGTGGATTTGATAGTGGTGGGATCAGTGGCTGTTTCTGAAAAAGGTAGGAATAAACAATATTAATTAATGTATTCAAAAACTTTTGTTAACTCTGTCTTCTAAGGTGTTTTGTATTCATGTTTTTTAGTATGGCTCTGATCTCAGTTGTTATTCTCAGGGTATTCTTTATTTATTTTTCTCATGATCATTCCCCCGATAATCTATCCCTTTCTGGACACATGCCTGAGTCACCAATGACACATAGACACTTCATTATATAGATGAGGAAATGCTGGTGCAGAATAGTGAAGAGACTTTGCCCCCAATCCCTGTTTTTTGAGAGAACTAAAGTCAGAGCCTGAGTCTGTCCTAGACCCTAGAGTCTGTCCAAAGTGCTTGCTGGCGCAGCACTCCTTCATGATTGTGTGGCCTTCCTAGTTAGAACAGGCATTGGTAGGGTCACTGAGGATTAAGTTGACTCCTCAGTTTGCCACTTTTGGATTAATCTACCTTAAGGAAAAGATCTTAAAATGAGCCTTCTCTTCCCTTTCTCAAGTTACCTGGGCTTGAAGCTGAATATATTTGCAGTAAATTACTGTTTTTCAAGGGACTTAAACAGTGGAAAAGCCTTCACTTCGGAGCTTTGTTTCTCTTGTGATTAGTGGTGACCTTAACTGCACAGCACGTCCCTTATACTCCATGCCAGTTTTTTAGAAATCTTTGGTCCTTTGCCAGGTGAACTGAACTGTGCCACCCTTAGAACGACCTCTGGTGAGGCTGCACTCCCTTGACCAGGCAGCGCACCCCCCAAACTGCCCCGAGCAGTTAAGCTCCTGTGGTTTATGGTGGACTTTTCCCCCGTGCTGTTATTTCCACTCCACAAGGCCGTATTGTATGCTTCAAAACCAGGCACTTTGAAAGTAATCTGTATATATTGGCAAATCAATAGGTTCCACCTGGGGTCAGGATATTAGCAGAGATGTACTTGTAAAATAATGTTTTGACTGTGACTAGCAAGGCTTTTTCTTTTATCTCTGAGAAAGAGAGAGTAGAGAGATGGGAGAGACAAGAAAAAGAGAACATTTTAAATTGAGATCTTATATTAACCTCTCCCAGGATCAGAATTATTTGAGGTCCTTGTGAACCATGTCAGACTGTATGCAAGATTTCCAAAGTAGTGTCCCAGAATAATAATAATAATATAAAAGAATGGATATTTTGAGATTAAAAAAGAAACTCTTCATATTTGCTCTCTTTTTAGAAGTTTGATGTGATAGATTCCTTAAGAAGCTAGGAATTCTGGGTTTGAGTGCAAGTTTCATTTAAATAAATCCTTTAACTTCAATTTGCCTATTTATAAAAGAGTGCAGTACTACTTTGGCAGCTAGGTGGCGCCATAGTGCATAGAGTACCAGACTTGGAGTCAGCAAGACTCATCCGAGTTCAAACCTGATCTCAGACACTTACTAGCTGTGACCCTGTGCAAGTCACTTAACCCTGTTTTCCTCAGTTTCCTCATCTGTAAAGTGAACTGGTGAGGAAATAGCAAACCACTTCAGTATCTCTGCCAAGAAAACCCCAAATGGAGTCACAAAGTCCGACAGCTGAAACGACTGAGAAACAACACAGCTCTACTTAACCCTTGTCTCACTGGAGAATTGCTCGGTAATTAAGATAGCATAGAGTGATTTTTAGAAAACATATATCTGAGAGGCAACATGGTCAAAAGACCTCTAGAGTCAAAAGATGTGGGGTCAAGTTTCTGCGCCACCTCGTGTGGCATCATAGAGGCCACCTCACCCACCAGAGCTTTCTTCATCTCTCAGCCAAAGGTAATAATACTTATTTGGCCTACCTCGCAGGCTTGTTCCAAAGAATCACGTGAGATGCTATGCAGTAAATGCTTCTCCACCTAAAACATTATATAAATGTAACGATTTTCAGTTGCCATCATTTCAGGCCACACTTCCTCATTTTTGAAGGCTTGACTTTTTCTTCCCAGGAGATTGTTTTTTTAAAAACCTTTAACATTTGGTAGAGATCTGTTTAAGTATGTTTCTGAATTACCATTTAATTATCTTAAAAGAGGATCCTTATTGCCACAGATTAATGGTGAGATATTTCTGTAAAATTCATTTTCCTTTCTACTATGTGTTCAGAACACTTATCCTTAGGAACTAAGTCTCTGACATTACATAGCAAGTCATTTTGAGCCATAAATGTAGAAGTACAATGTATGGATCTTTGACTATGGGAGGTCCACCTTAGACTAGCTTCCTGTGGGAATGGACTCGTTTGTAAGGGACAACCACCATTTTGAGTTTTAGCCCTGACAAGCAAAATTAAAACTGTTCCTTTACTGTTTCCAGTACCTTGTAAGATATCATTGGTGTTTTACTGGCAGGGTGGAGAATCGGGAAGGGAGAAGGTTATGCTGACATGGAATATGCAATGATGGTTTCCATGGGAGCAGTCAGGGAGGAGACACCAGTAGTAACCATTGTGCATGACTGCCAGGTAATTTCTGTCAGCTGAACTAAGTAACACCACAATGCTCCTTCTCTGCCCTGTGTGTATGTGTGTGTTTATCTCTGCATCTGTTTTACTGCCCTCACACTGACTGTGATTGTGCCCTGTGTTGTTTTTAAGTTGCTAGGGCTGGATTAATTTAGTGATACAAGAAGCAGGCCCCCATCTAAAATGTAAATTTGGGTATGCTTTCCTATAACCAGTGTGTTCTGTTCCTACTGATGACTCCTTCAGTAAACTTCACTTGGGCACTAGGCCTTGTCAGATCATCCACACCAGAGGTTTCAAACTCACTGACTGTCAGCAAAACTCCCCAGTGTGGCCAGAACCAAATTAAAATGTAATTGGAAAATGTTTAACAAAATAAATAAAAATACAAAACCACATAGATAATGTTAGTTTGAGGTTTTCTGAGTCGATCTGTGGCCCATAGGGATTTATTTCTGTTGGAGTTTGACACATTTCTCTTCTGTCAGGTGATTGACATACCTGAGGAGCTGCTTGGTGATCATGATCTAACTGTGGATTGCATCCTCACTCCCAGCAGAGTGATCGTGACGAGCTGCACACGGCCAAAGCCGCGGGGCATCATATGGTCCATGGTAGGTGATTGTCATGAAAGGCTTTCAGAGTTACGACAGGGACCTTTTCTTCTGTGTTCTTCTTTGCTTCTATAGTACTTAGCATACTTATTCCTTCCAACTTTACACTCAGAATTACCACCTCCTACCCCCTACCAGAAGTGAGCTTGGTCAAAATTTGGCCAACTGTTCCTCATTTTTCAGTGTTATATTTACATAACAGGTACTGTGTGATCTCTACTATACACTACCATGTACTATATATAGTTTTCACCTTTTTAAATCCTGATGTTGCTTCTGAATTCTTTCATCTTCCAGGAAAATTAAACTCACCAAGAGGCAGGGGATAAAGCAGCTATTTACACATGTGTTTAGTCCTGTTGTTGAAATATTTTAATTTTTCTTTCCAGAATGTAATGATGAGATCATTTGTTGATTAGTTTATAATTTTTCAGATACCAGCCAGATGCAATCAGATTTCAAGGATTTCTTGAAATTAGGGATCTCAAGGGGCAAGTAGGTGGTACAGTGAATAGAGCACCGACCCTGGAGTCAGGAGGATCTGAGTTCAAATTCAGCCTGAGACACTTAGCACTTTACTAGCCTTGTGACCTTGGGCAAGTCACTTAACCCCAGTTGCCCTGCCTTCCCCCTCCAAAGAAAAGCCAAAAAAAGAAAGAAATTAGGGATCTCATATTTGCAAATATACAAATGACTGGGAAAACGTTAAGACGTTCTGCTTAATTAGGAATGAAACTAAGAAAAAATAAGTACTTCTGTCCATATTTTCCACCCTTAAGCTTGAGTTTTCCAAAACTTTTTAGAAGCTTTAGGACATGGAAAAATAAACAGCATCCAGCCCAAAATATGAACATCAAAATGGGGCATGCCAGCATTTTTATATTTGCTTATTTCTTTTCATTATTGACATAGACAGTCCAGGTTTGGGCCACAAATGCCTTTTGCTACATGCACCCTAGAAGAATTCTGTGGAACCAAAACGTCAGTTTTCTCTCTCTTAGTCCTTAATTTTTTTTAAATTTAAATTTTATTTTTTTAAGAATGTTTTTATTTTATTTTTCTCAATTACATATAAAAAACATTTTAAGAACAATTTTAAATAAATTTTCAAATTCTCTCCCCTCTTCTCTTTGCCCTCACTGACAAGGCAAGCACTTTGATATAGATTATACATGTATAGTCATGTAAAACATCTCCATATGAGCTATGTTGCAAAAAAGAACAGAAACCTCTCCCCCAAAATAAGAAAAAAAGAAGGTAAAAAGTCTGTTTCAATCTGCATTCAGATTCCATCAGTTCTTTCTCTGGTGGTGGATAGTATTGTAAATCATTAATCCTTTGGAATTGCCTTGGATCATTGTTTTAATCAGAATAGTTAAGTCATTCATGGTTGATCATCATACAGTATGGCTGTTATTCCTGGTTGTGTGCATTTCATTTTGCATCAGTTCATGTAAGTCTTCCCAGGTTTTTCTCAAAGCATCCTGCTTGTTGTAGCAGCAAGCACCCCAGCATTCCCAGGGTGGCTGCCAACACAGGTTCTTGGATCTGCTTTGATAAAGGAAAGCAACTCAAAATTGGTTAACAAGCTTACTTTAATCAGTCAAATGTTTTGTTTACCTAGTTCAGGGGAAAAAGGTCAGCACCCCGAACTTCAGATTATACAGACAGGATTATCAAGACAGAGAAACAGATCAAGTAGACAGGTTTCCAAACTGTCCAACCATTACATCCATACCAAATCAACATCTGGGTTTTTCAAAGCAGGGGCTCTCAACAACGGCTTCCCAGAGTCTCATCTGATCAAATCACAGAACACTTCTCAAAGTGAGCCCCAAAGCAAAGCCTCACATCAGGGATTATATAGCCTTCTCCTGGGTCAGAGAATGTAACCACCCTCTGTAGCGGCAAGCACCCCAAGCATTTTCTCAGGGTTTGCTGCCCATACAGGTTCTTGGATCAAATCAACATCTGGGTTTCAACATCTGGGTTTTTCAAAGCCGGGGGACTCTGGACAATGGCTTCCCAAAATCCAGATCAAATCACAGAACACTTCTCAAAGTGAGACCCAAAACAAAGCCTCACATCAGGGCTTATATAGCCTTCTCCTGGCGCAGAGAATGTAACAACCTTTTGGACCCACTGGCCAATCAAAAAGTATCTACTGAAAAACAAGCCTCCCACCCCAGGCTCCAGGTGCACTTTAGCCTAGGGGCAGGGAAGATCTTACAAATTTACATTCCCATTACACCCTCTTGACCCACTGCCCAATCACACAGCATCAAGTTGTAGGCATTCCTGAAAACCAAGCCTCCTGCCACAGGCTCCATGTGACCACTTTCAGCCTATTAGGAGGCAGAGTATATTTTCAAATCAAGGAAGGTTCTCAGAGTCTCTTAAGCCTATCAAAGGGCTTAGGGGCAGGGAAGATCTTTAAATTTGCATTTCCATTTCACTTGTCATTTCTTTTTTTTTTGTATTTTTTTTCATTGTTTCAAATGCTTTATTAACTTCTGATTTACATCATTCATTTCCACCACATTTTGAGTTACAAATTTTCTCCCCGTTTTTCCCCTACTCACCACCCCAAAATATCAGTCCCACAGGATATCCCCTCCTCCAATCTGCTCTCTCCCATATTTTCTCCCATACCCCTTTTGGCTTTTCCAGTAGGGCATAATGGATCTCTATGCCCCAGTGCCTGCATATCTTATTTCCCAATTACGTGTAAAATAGTATTAATAATATATATATATATATATATATATTTAAACATTTGATTTTAAAACTGCATTCCATATTTATTCCCTTCCTCCCTTGTCACCCACCCTTACTGGGAAGATAAGCAGTTCAGTATAGGTTGTACATGTGTGGTTAATGCAAAACAGTAACATAGTAGATATATTGTAAAAGACTGACTATATTTCCCTCCCTCCTATCCCACCTCCCACTTGTTCTATTCTCTACTTTGGTCCCATCCCTTTTCAAAAGTGGGTGCTTCCAACTTCCGTCCCCCCCCAGCATGCCTTCCCTCTCATCCCCTTTGCCCCTCCTCTCCTGTAGGGTGAGATACCCTATTTAGTGTGTATTTCATGCCCTCCCCAAGCCAAATTCAATGGGACTACGGTTGACCCATTCCCTTTTGCCTTCCTATTCTTCCCCTCCATTGTAACCATTTTCCCTTACCTCTTCTGTATGAGATAGTTTACCCCATTCTGTCTCTCCCCATCTCCTCTCATTATATTCTCTCACCTCTTAATTTCACCTTATAAGTATCATCCCTTCCTGTTAAATTGGTCCTGTGCCCTCTATGTATACCAGTAAATATATATACACACATTCACATGTTTATTCATATGCCCATATACCCTCATATATATATAATTCCCTTCAACTATTTTCATACTGAGAAAAGTTTTATCAGTTACAATTATTGTTTTTCCATGTAGGAATGTTAATAGTTCAACTTTGATAAATTCCTTATGATTTCCCCTCCCTGTTTACCTTCTCATGCCTCTCTTGCTTCCTGCATCTGAATGTCAAATTTTCCATTCAACTCTGGTTTTTTCATCAAGAATGCTTGAAAGTTCTCCATTCCACTGAATGACCACATTTTCCCCTGAAACATGATACTCAGTTTTGCTGGGTAGGTGATTCTTGGTTTTAATCCCAGCTCCCCTGACCTCTGTAATATCATATTCCAAGCCCTTCGATTCCTTAGTGTAGAAACTGCCAGATCCTGGGTTATCCTGATTGTGTTTCCACAATATTCAAATTGTTTCTTCCTGTCTACTTGTAATATTCTCTCCTTAATCTGGGAATTCCGGAACCTGGCTGCAATATTCCTAGGAGTTTTCTTTCTGGGAACTTTTTCAGGAGGTGATCAGTGTATTCCCTCAACCTCTATTTTTTCCCCCTGGTTCTAAAACATCAGGGCAGTTTTCTTTGAGAACTTCCTGGAGGATGCTTTCTAGGCTCTTACTTTGATCATGGCTTTCAGGTAGTCCAACAACCTTTAAATTATCTCTCCTGGATCTATCCTCCAGGTCAGTGGTTTTTCCCATGAGATATTTCACATTGCCTTCTATTCTTTCATTTGTTTGGATCTGTCCAACAACATCCTGATTTCCCATAAAGTCATTAGCTTCCATCTGCTCCAATCTAATTCTGAAGTAATGATTCTCCTCAGTGAGCTTCCGAGACTCTTTGTCTATCTGGCAAACTTGGCCCTTCAAGGCATTCTTCTCCTCATTGCCTCCTTGAGCCTCTTTTGCTATTTGAGTTAGTCTATTTTTTAAGGTGTGATTTTTCCTCAGTCAGGCTGTTGACTCTCATTTCGTAATTTTCTTGCATCGTTCTCATTTCTCTCCGCAATTTTTCCCCCCCTTCTCTTATCAGCTTCTTAAGGTCCTCTATGGCCTGTAACCAGCTCGCATTTTCCTTTGAAGCTTTTGGTGCAGGAATTCTGACTTCACTGTCTTCCTCCTGTTCCATGCTTTGCTCCTTTTTGTCCCCAAAATAGGAGTCTAATGTTGGAATCTTCTGTCTGCTTTGTTTCCTTTGCCTGGTCATGTCGCCCCTCAGTCACTTGATCCCTGGGCTTTTTGCCACAGTAGGACGCTGCCACCAGACAAGGGAGCTTTTGTCCCAAACATTGGGGTTTTCTCAGCTGTCAGAGGTATTAGATGGGTGCCCTCTCTGAGGCCTCCACATGCTCTGGCAAGCTGGACACATACCCTAGGACCTCCACCCTAGACTGCAATCCAGATCCAAGCAGGTTAAATCAAGAGCGATTACCCCTCAGACTGGTTGCTTGGTCCCCCTACACTCTGCAGGCCAGGAGGTGAAACTGCCATGTGGGCCTGGCTGTTTGTGCCAGCGTCTCAGCGGCTTCTCGCCCCAGGGGCAAAAGCCAACGCACTCCCACTTACTGGGTCCCAAAGTCCATACTGCACTGACCTCTCACTTTGTCCTTCACACCTGTGTGTTGATAATTCTGGAACAGCCACAGCTGCTGCTGATCTGGAGTCCCTCCTTCCAGCAGCTGTTCAGGCCTGCCCTGGGGCTAAAATCTCTGGCTCACAGTGGGCCTGGGCTGGGTCCCCAGAGCGCTGTGCTGAGATTCCTGCCGGCCTGCCGGGCTATTTTCAGCGGGAGGTTAGCTTCTCTGTGTCGTTTTGTGGGTTCTGCAGCTCCAAAGTTTGTTCAGAGCCCCCTTTTTACATTGATTAGGGAAGGTGGAAGCTGGAGCCTCTTGGAGGTCATGCTTCTACTCCGCCATCTTGAACAGAAGCCCATCCTTAATTTTTTTTAAGATACTAGAAATAAACATCAATAACTCGTCAGACCCCTCCAACTATACTCATTAAGAGTTCAAGTTTGTGCTTTTTTAGCGCCATCTGCTCAGGGCGCTGCCTCCTTCGTCTCCTCCCGCTGCCGCCGCCCTGAGTCACAGCCTGCGCAGCTCTGGCTGCTTGGTCCCTGCAGCAGCCGCGGGTCTCAAATATTCAGAAGTCTTGCAACATGGCGGACATTGACAACAAAGAAGCTGAACTTGACCAACAAGATATGGAAGATGTTGAAGAAGTGGAGGAAGAAGAAACTGGTGAAGATGCAAACAGCAAAGCTCGTCAGTTGACTGTTCAGATGATGCAGAATCCTCAGATTCTTGCAGCTCTTCAAGAAAGATTGGATGGTTTAGTAGGAACATCAGCTGGATACATTGAAAGCTTGTGAATGTGCACAGATAGAAGCCAAGTTCTATGAAGAGGTTCATGCTCTTGAAAGAAAGTATGCTGTTCTTTACCAGCCACTTTTTGATAAGAGAAGTGAAATCATCAATGCAATTTATGAACCCACAGAGGAAGAATGTAAATGGAAACCAGATGATGATGAAGAGATTTCAGAGGAAATGAAAGAGAAGGCTAAGTTTGAAGAGGAGAAAAAAGATGAAGAAAAAGAAGACCCTAAAGGAATTCCTGAATTTTGGCTGACTGTTTTTAAAAATGTTGACTTGCTCAGTGATATGGTTCAGGAACATGATGAACCTATTATTAGATATTAAAGTGAAGTCCTCAGATGCTGGCCAACCTATGAGTTTTACATTAGAATTTCACTTTGAACCCAACGAATATTTCACAAATGAGGTGTTGACAAAGACATATCGTATGCGATCAGAGCCAGATGATTCTGATCCCTTCTCCTTTGATGGACCAGAAATTATGAGTTGCACAGGGTGTCAGGTACATTGGAAAAAAGGGAAAAATGTCACTTTGAAAACTATTAAGAAGAAACAGAAACACAAGGGACGTGGGACAGTTCGAACTGTGACAAAAACAGTTTCCGATGATTCTTCAATTTCTTTTCTCCTCCTGAAGTTCCTGAGAGTGGAGACCTGGATGATGACGCTGAAGCTATCCTTGTAGCAGACTTTGAAATTGGTCACTTTTTACGTGAGCATATAGTCCCAAGATCAGTATTATACTTCACAGAAGAAGCTATTGAAGATGATGATGATGATTATGATGAAGAGGCTGATGATGAGAAAGGGGAAGAAGCTGATGAGGAAAATGATCCGAAGAAAGATCCAAACCCAGCTGAGTGCAAGCAGCAGTGAGCAGTGTTTGCTGTGGCCTTGAGGATTACTGCACTGTCCTAGCCTAAACACAACTAGTAGTTACTTACAGCCTTATGTTTTGTATTTTCTTGATAGAATCAAGTAAACAATTTTTGTTAAAAAAGGAAAAAAAAGAAAAAAATGAACGTTTAAGAACCAGTTCAAACTATAGATTCATTCTACCTAGCATTTTAATAGTATAATTTCTGCTGGATATGTAGAATGCAGTGAATTCCCTAACGCATGTCCATTGCTACATAGTTTGTTTCTTGTGAAGTCTCTTGTCATGTAGTTATTAGACTGCAGCTTTGAAAATTACCCAAACTCTTATTTGAGACCAATATTGGTTTAGAAAAAAGAAATTCTTCTGAAGAACCAACCAAAGTATTTTTTCAGCCCAGTAGTTGAATGGGTTTGAGTCTGCTTGCACTAGCTGTGCCTTCATTACTTTGTTAGACAAATGCAGTGACTTGTATTAACTAGGAGACAGAGCATTTTGAAATTTGGTTTGAGAAGAGACTAGTACACGGTTAAGAATTTCCAGTAAGACCACATCTAATGTTCGTTAACTGTCTGCTTGTTTGTGGATTTTTGTATTTTAATGTGACATAGTGATCTACAAAGATACTTAGTCATCCTGTTAAGGTCATTGTTTACCACTGGGGTGTGAATAAAACCTAGTACTTTCAGAAGTTAGCGTCCTCTTCCACTTGTGTAACTGTGTCCATTCAAACTGAAAGCATCTTTCCTTTTCCTAGTGGAATTGTGGTGCACCTTCATTGAATATTATCACTTATACCACCTAATAGAAGCCCATTGCAAGTTCTCTTTTTTGCTATTTAAAAATAAATTACCAAGCAGAATTTAGTCCTCACAAGATAATGTCTTAATTTGACACATTTGGAAGTTGGCCTTGATAGTTGTAACTAATGGACATTACTTGGGAGAATGGACCAGACTTTAAAAAGCAGTCCTGCATCTACCAATATACAAGTGTGAATGAAGTACCAGTGGACAAAATTTTAAATCATAATAACCCTTTAAAGATCATTATTGTTAAAGTTAAATTTAACTTTAAAGTCTTGGGGTTGAAGCTAGGGAGAGTTCTATTCCAATTCTCATTGCTTAATATGTGAGTATATTATTTACTCATACCTCTAATCTATCCATATATTTAAATGGGTAGTATTGTTTACTTACCTACCTCACAAGAGTGTTGAGGCTTATTAATTTACATTATATAAAAATTGTTCTTGGTCATTAAAAGGTCAGAAATTTAAAAAAAAGTTCAAGTTTGTGAGTGTGGAGGTAGTCAGGTTTAAAAAGAAAATCAAGAATGTCTCCACACTCAGTGGATGTGAATAATCTCCTGGCATATTCCTTAAGAAGGTGGGTTTACCTCCGAATCTTGGGCCACAACTCACTTTGAATTGGAGACCACTGAGGAAGCACAGAACTGACCCAGATGGTAGGACTTTCTCTGTGTATGGAATGAGGCCCAGTCTTTAGAGTCAGTTTGGGAGAGAGCAGATCTACCACATTGAAGCTGGGGTTCGGTTCCTATTCCAAGAGGACTATTTTATAAAAGGGTATTTCTAATGTTCCATATTAGGAAGATTTTATAGTCAGAGTAGTTGTCTCTAGAAGGGCAGAGAGACATGTATTGCCTTAGGGAAGAGCTAGAGTTGATGTTGTGGATTTTGGGGAAAAAACAACAATCTGAATTGTGGTCACTCAGACATGGTAGAAAAATGTGAAATCCTAGTCGCATAAAAGAAAATCAAACTCAGGCCTAGGCTTTAGCAGCTGCTTGTTCTACTTGTTTGCTGAAACCCAAGCTCTCCCATTCCCTTTCCAGCAAGATTATAGCTTCTAATATATTTTTCAAAGATGGTTCCATAACTTGGATTTCCTCAGTTTTTCTACACAATAATGATTACCTTGTACTGATCGTTGTGATTGGACCTAAAGCACATCAATCACTCTGAGCTCCTGAGCTTCCTTGTTTGTCTTTGTTAACTCTAATCTAAGTGAGTCTATGTTAATGTCTGTGAGGAAAATGCTTGTAAACCCCTCAATAATTGTGTGAATTTGACCTAAAGGTGAATCATAACTCCCTCTCAAGTCATTCTGACTATAAATGCTGATTTATTTATCCTGGCATATATCTCTTCTGTCCCTGTTAAAGTCCTCTTCCTTTGTCATATTGAGGTGTACTTAACACAGGACACTGGGCTCTCAAAGGTTAGGCCAGTGGTATACACACTGCTAGGAGCTATGAGGCTCAAGGAACTTTCTGGGATGGACCCCAGTGAAGGCGACAGGGGACTCCTGGATTTTCTAAAACTGTCACAGTCTGTGTCAGTGGAGGAAGTTTATGCAACATATTTTTGATGTGTTTAATGTCTGTCTAGCCATAATCTTTAGTAACTTGTGTTTAAGATCAAATAAGTCAGCCCCCATCTGTGGTACCTGGAAAGTCTGTTAAGTCTCAAGGCCTTGAGAGCAGGATCTAAAAGAAAAATGCTAGAAAAGTGTCAAAGGCCAGTGTGACTTCCTTATTCCATCTCACTAAGAAGGTCAGTGCCCCTGGGAGCATTGATGGAAATGTGCTGCA
Organism: Petaurus breviceps papuanus; assembly: GCF_028583685.1. Lineage (NCBI taxonomy): Eukaryota > Metazoa > Chordata > Mammalia > Diprotodontia > Petauridae > Petaurus > Petaurus breviceps. The sequence continues at coordinate 10,340,758 of NW_027185771.1, forward strand.
GCAGCTGAAATGAGAAGCCACTGCTTCAGAGTCAAGAACTGACTCCACTTATGCATTATGAGAAATTAAACATGTTGGAGAAGAAGTCAGATTCAAAAAGAAAAGTGGACAGAGCTTTGGGAGACCCCAGTGGTTTGTGAGGGAAACCTGGGTGAAGATCCAGCAAAGAAGGAATAATCGAGTAGACAGTACTGAAGAACCAGGAGAGAGGTATATCCCAAGAACCCAGAGGGAAAAGAGAATGCGGGAGAAGAGGGTGACTGACGGTGTCAGAAGCTTCCCATCCAGAAGGCCATTAGACCTGGCAGTCTGGTTTTCTACAGGTTCCCCACGTGTGGTAAGGTCCCACAGGTGGTTCCTTTTTGTGCATCACATAGCTGACAAGCCCAAGAACCCTGCAGTGCTTCCTGGGAAAAATCTATAACCATTCACACCAGAAAACCACATGGATGAAGAAGGCCCTTTATGATGTGCACCCAGCTGACTGGCTTAGAACTTGTCTGTCACAATAGATGTCTCTTGGAAAGACAGTAAAAGTGAAGAATGAATGGATGAAGAATTCAACAAGAGGAAGAGAGAGCAGCTGGGACTGCTTTAACCACCCGACACATTTCTCATGGAAACAAAGGTCCACCCTGTTCATTCCATTATCCTATCAACATAGGATAGCTCTGCGGCTTTGAACAGCCTGCCACATGGAGCAGCTCCAGAACCTTGAAGAAGAATTGGGGGGCAGGGGTGCACGGCTTTTCACGTGCCACCAGTGGACATCCCATGTACTTGCTTGGGATCCTTGATATGGCACAAAAGAGTACAGAAGACCCTGGTGCGTTTGGTGAACTCTCTCTAGGCAGCTGCAGTAGCGGGCGGATCCACACTGCCCAGATGCCTGATCCCCTTGAGGAGTATATTCCAGACCTTTGGCAGAATTCTTGATAGTGTGATGTTACCTTGCTGACACAAAACTCTGGCTCAAAGAAAGATTGTGAAGCAGTGAGTTTCAAGTTTATCAAGGATGCTGATCTGACTCTTTAAGCAGCTAGGTGGCGCCATAGTGCACAGAGTGCCAGGCCTGGGATCAGAAGATTCACCTTCCTGAGTTCAGATCTGGCCTGAGACACTTCCTAGCTGTGGGACCCTGGGCAAGTCACTTAACCCTTTTACCTCAGTCTCCTTACCTGTAAAATGGGGGTAATAATAGCACCTACCTTCCAGGTTGTTGCAAGGATCAAGCAAGATAATATTAGTAAAGTGCTTAGCCTGGCATATCTATATAAATGTTAGCTGTTGTTATGAAACCGTTCCATGCATGCCATCTGTCAAGCCCATTAAACACTGGATTATTGGGCGGCATTCCTGGCAACATTTTCTTGTGTTCTAATCAACCTGCCACTGGCACCACAGTACTATACACATGAAGAGAATAGACAATACAACAGTAATAATAGATCACATTTATGCAGGGCATTAAGGTCTACAATGCTGGCACTATTGAGCTAGGTCGTATTCTGATTCCCATTTTACAAATGGACAGACTGAGGTCCTGAGAGGTGATGTGATTTGTCCAAGAGCACACAGCTCACTGGTTTTACCTTCACAGAATCTCGGTGTTGGAAGGATCCCAGAGGTCATGTCAGCCTGTCCCCCAAGCCCATCTCAGATCACTCTTTACCATGATATGTTACCTCAGAACAGAATGAATGCAGGATGCCCAGACATATTTTCAGTGACAAGTTAAAGTGAGGATAGAAATGAGGGCAACTTGGAAATGTGTCAAGAATATACTGGCATATATTTCAGCCACATGATACAGCTTCCTGGGAAACAGCAGCCCTATCAGATATGGTAGTCTGGTGTGCGGCATTCAAGAAAGAACTGTCTGTTTTTGAAAAAGTTTCTTCAGGGTGACCTCAAGGTGTTTATAAACCTCCTTGAGCAAACCTCCATGAGCACTGCTAACAGTCACCAAAACTGCATTATCCAAGATCAGTCATCACATGTGCCCACCGTGGAAAGAACTATTAGTCACACATGGATCATCTTAGCCACTCCCACATATACACCATCAGTAGCTCCATCCAAGTTGATTCTTTTATTTCCCTAATTAGGGTAGTTGCAGCATTTTTTTTCCTACAAAGGTCATCTTTATATCTAGGCTTAAGGAAATAAATAATTTCATATATTTTAAAAGCTTAGCATGTTCAACACCATATGACCTTCTTTGGGACTGGTGCTTCTGACCCATATGTTCACAATATGGTGAGCTTATTTACTTCATCCAAATGACTCATCAACGGAAAAAAGGATCTTTAATGTCCTAGAAGTACTTGCTTTCAAGATGAGGTTCATTTAAAGTGTAACTGTGGATTTCTTACAGGCACACTCTTTGTAAGCCTAGATGAACCTTAGCCAGAAACAACATTGAACTGAGAGTATCCTATTCACTATTTTCTACATAGTGTAACTCAAAAGTGCATGATATAGATAATGTTTTATATCAGATTCAATTAACACTTTAGGAAGACTCCATTAATCACTATGCAACGTTAGGAATGTCTCTAGAGTTTACATAGCATTATAGTGATAGATAGGGTTTCTGTTCTCAGAGGCACTACTGCATAGTAAAAAGGGTACTGATTTGGAGTTAGAGGTGTCAGGATAGGAGAAACCTGGGTTCAGATCTCACCTCTGATGCTTTCTAGTTGTATGGCCATAGACAAATCATCTAACCTTTCTGAGCCTCAGTTTCCTAACCTGCAAATGGAAATAATCATTTTAGTTCACACTTCACAAGATTTTGTGAGCATCAAATGAGTTCATGTGTGTATTTTATAAACCTTAATATGTTATATAAATATAAACTATTGCTCCTAAGTTAGCTAAATATATATATAGGGAATATAGATGGAGGGAAAACAAGATTTTTAAGTGAAACGAGCAAGTCTCATGATCTCCAGATTTCTGACTCTATCATTTATGACAGGAAAAGAAGATGAGAGAGACACTAACTAAGTAGTTGTTGTTTATTTACAATAATGGTTCTGTGCCAAGTGTGCCAGTCAGAAAGCAGACCCCTGGCAACCTTCCTTCACTTGGGCCCACTGGCAACTGCTTCCCATGCTGTAGTTGCTACAGATGTAAGACAGATCAGGACAAGGAAATGACAGTTTGCCATTTTTCGTAGGAATCAGTTGTCATTTGCTAAATAGTAGGTCACTTTATATGTAGCACTTGACAGTTTACGAAATGCTTTCTTATAATTGCTCTGTGAAGTAGATAGTGTATTACCATCCCCATTTTATAGGTGAGAAAAGTTGTCCTCGAAGACTCAACTGCCCAGTTATAGAGTCATAGGATCATTTAGCACAATCCCCTCCTTCTATAGATGCAGAAATTCAGGCCCAAGAGGGACTTGACTTCCCCAAGGTGACACAATGTCTATAATAGAGTCCAAATTTAAACTCAGATTCTCTGACTCTCAGTCCAGTATTTTTACCACCATACCAGGGCTGCCTCTAATATGTGTCAAAGCTAAGATGTGGACTCAGTTGTCTGGTCTAAGTACTGGGTTCCTTAGTAGCCTTAGTGGGTATTATAGCTCTCAGAATTTATGCATTGTTGGTGGAGTTGTGAACTGATCCAACCATTCTGGAGAGCAATTTGGAGTTATGCTCAAAGAGCTATAATACTGTATACCCTTTGACCCAGCAATACCACTTCTGTATCCCAAAGAGATCATAAAAATGGGAAAAGGACCCACATGTACAAAAATATTTATAGCAGCTCTTTTTGTGGTGGCAAAGAATTGGAAATTGAGGGGATATCCATCAACTGGGGAATGGTTAAGCAAGTTGTGGTAATGAATGTAATGAAATACTATTGTTCTATAACAAATGATGATCCGGCAGATTTCAGAAAAACCTGGAAAGACTTACATGAACTGATGCTGAATGACATGAGCAGAAGCAGAACACTGTACATGATAATAGCAATGTTCAGTGACGCACACTGAAAGACTTAGCTCTTCTTAGCTATGCAGTGATCTAAGACATTTTGATTTCCAAAAGACTCATGATGGAAAATCCATTCACATCCAGAGAAAGAACTATGGAGTCAGAATGCAGATAGAAGCATACTGTTTTTTTTTTTTCTCTTTTTTCTTTCTCGTGTTTTTTTCCCTTTTGTTTTGATTCTTTTCACAATATGATTAATGGGGAAATATGTGTAATAATTGTACATGTATAGCCTGTATCGGATTGCAGGTCATCATGGGGAAGGGGAGGAGGAGGGAGAGGGAAACATTTAGAACTCAAAATCTTATAAAAGAAAATATTAAAAACTAAGAATAAGTATTTTTTTAATTTTCAGAATTTTTAAAAATTGCTCATTGTACTCCTACCTCAGTATATCTGGCCCAGTGATGCTGTACATCTTCTTTAGGATTTTGTCCTTTGGAGACAGGAAAAACCATGACCACCATTAAAAGATTGCTTTTTCTCTTGATGATGTTGTCACTGATTGTAATTACATTACATTTAATTAGACCTTGTCTGCTACCATATTAAGACTAAAATATATGCCAGGCTGTCAGTATGTTTCTCTGTTGTGGCTGTACTCCCAGTTCCAGCCGCAGAGATGGCAAACAACAGGTGCCTAATAATTGCTTGCTGATTAGCATATGTGATAATAAGCTGTGTTCTAACACAATCCAGCTGTTTTTAGGACATTATGGATGTTTCAAGTTACAGAATAAATCAGGTTATTTTGTTTTCTCTTTGATGGCCCACCGATAGGGTGCCAGTGCTTCTCTGCCTCTGAGAGTGCTTATGAGAGGACTACAAACTCCTTTTTTTACCTCTGTAGCAAAAAATTTCCTGTGTTGAACTCACACAGCAATCACACAGAATTTATTGAGTTTTTGTTGTTGTTTCTTCAGGTTGACATTAGCTTTACTCTGTGGGACTGTTACCATCTCTGGTCATCATTGCCAAATGATGGCAATAGAACTGTGGACTTTCAGAGCTAGCATTTATATGATGCATTAAAGTTTGCACAGAGAGGTGAAGTGACTTGCCCAGGATCACACAGCTAGTAAGTGCCTGAGGCAGAATTTGAACTCATTTAGGTGGCCCAGGCCTGGAGTCAGGAAGACTCATTCATTTTCCTGAATTCAAATCCAGCCTCAGACACTTACAAGCTGTGTGACCCTAGGCAAGTCACTTAACCCTGTGTGTCTCAGTTTCCTCATCTATAAAATAAGCTGGAGAAGGAAATGGCAAACCACTCCAGTATCTTTGCCAATAAAACCCCAAATGGGGTCACAAAGAGTTGGACAGGTCTGAAATGACTAGATAACTTCCTGATTTTAGAGACAATTTAATCTGATCCGCTCATTTTACAGATGAGAAAACAGACCTAGAGAAGGTAACATGTCCAAAGATGCCCAGCTGGTTTGTCACAGAGTTGGGAACAAAGCCTAGCTCTCTTCTTATCTGTGTCTGTAATTATTGTTTTTAAAAAGAAGCCACATTTTAAAAATTATTATTAAATGTATGTTTGAACAAAAAGTGATTTAGCCTGTAAGAAAATTATATTTACTCTATAACATTTTTAGAATAGAGTGATTAGCTACAGAAGAACAAAATACAAAGTTTTTCATGTTTAATTTAATAAGCAACAAGCTTTCATTTCACATGGAAAAATGACAGAGCCCACCAAATGTTCCTAATTGCTGGCCAGGAAAAAGAGAGTAAGATGGCTGAAGACTAGTCCAGAGGCTGGAGGTCCATTTGTTTTACAAAGGGAGTTTCTGTCAGCTGATCCAGAGTGACTAACTCTGAAGACGTTAATGGAGAGTCGTCATTTTTCAGATATAAAAATGGCAGTCATCTGTAGAAGTGCAGAGAGCCACATGTTGCTCCAGTAGTTCTTTCTACCTCTGACTGTTGGTGAGAGTGGAAAAAGCTAAGAGAAAGTGGAAAAATCCTAGGAGAGAAAATACGATATTTTTGCACCTGCAAGTGACCAGATGTACCTGAAATTAAAAGATAAAAGGAAATGTGTGTCTGTCTCTGAAGATACTGTTGCATGTATAAGGATGTGGGAGTGTGGTTTTTATTTTTGAGTATTTCATACATAATTATGTGGGGGGCATTAAAATTTCTAATATTCTTCCAGTTGATTATATTCTGTGTATGTGCCAGCAGAGAATAAAAATAGACTCCTGTGATGTGAGCAAGAAGGCTGTATTTTGGTTTTTAACGACATGAACTGAAAATGCATTTCTGCTGCAAAGACCTTCTACTGTGGCTCAGATTTCTTGAGAGCACTTGTGTTCAATTAGACAAAGACAAATAGGAGCTACAGGGATTGTAAAAGTGGCAAAACTTCTAGCTTCAGAGCTACAGCAGCCTCTTAGCTCAGAGAGTCAGAAATGTAGTGTCCTGTCCCTGGGGGAGTGAATTAGATGTTAGAGGAGCCGTGGCTTGCCAGTCCAGCCCGCCATCTTGGGGCCACTGCCTCTGGGCTTTGTGTGGCAGGCCCCTGGTCTGGCTCCCAGTTGCTAACAGCAGAAAGCAGGGCAGCTTCCTATCCCACTTGGGTGTTTGTAGTTCTTTTAATCTTTGCTTTCAGTACAAAGTAAGTACCCTAGTGGCATATAGTTAATAAAAGTTCTGCTCTTCAAAACATTTACTTTTCCTTATACCTCAAAGGAAAATTATTATCTCTCTTCCATTGTTGGTTGCCCCAGCCTATTTCTACCTATCAGAAGAAATCAACATCTGTGTTGAACTCATTCACTTTCTCATCCCTAATTCTTACATTTTTCAACCTTTTTTTCTTAAAAAGGCTTGGCCCTTTTACTGATGAACATTTTTAGAAAATAGGCTTTAACATATATGTGTATGTAAATATGTCTGTGTACATGTGTGTATTCATACACATGTGTATGCATACACATATGCACATGCATGAGATATCCTAGATGATAAAAAATCACTATCTTCCACATATCTTCAGACATGGCTAATATGAGAATTTGTTTTTCTGGACCAGGTAAATATATACAGAAGGAGCATGTGTGCATTTGAGCTTAATATGCTTAATTTGGGGGAGTTGAAGAATAGTGGGAGGGAAAAGTTAATAAGAAGAAGGAAAATAAAAAACAAAAAACCTCTCTACCTTTTTGTGGACCCTCCCTCCACATATCTTTGCATACTATAAGCTCTTGATTGGTTCCTGTACATAAGATATCCACAGGTTTGCTGGGCTTGAATAAGCCTTGAATCCCTGGGTCTTGTGGTGACTTAAGGCTTTAAGTGTGGTCAGGTGGGGCTGCCCTTCCCTGACACTGCTTTTTGTAAAGCCCTGCCAAGCATAATGCCTTGAAGTTAAGTAAGCACTTAGGAAAGATTTGTTTGTAACCACTGTTTACATGGGTAACATTTCTTAGAATGCTAGAGTTGTTTGTGAATGAATTCTTGTTTGCAGAGGGGGGAAATAGTACAGCTGTGAAGGTCATCAAACCTCAATCACAACTTACAAAGGAAATCCTATGTGGAGGAGGGGAGATTATTTACATTTAACGGAGACTTTTCCTCTTGGTGTCCTTTAATTCTTTCTTTTGGCCTTTCATTTTGGGTACTTTCTCCTCTACCTGCAGGAGTTATCAAAGGCCCATAAGATTAGAGCTAGGGAGTATTAGGGACCAAAAGAACGAATTTAGGAGTTCTACCTAAGTCCCTTTCTTTATTTGGAGAGGTGATCTGCCCTAGGACATTCCCAGTGGCATATAGGACTAGGCCTAGGCCCTTGCAGCCAAGGGAAATGGCCTAACATTCTCATTTGAGGTTGCTGGCTATCCTATACATAGTGTTCAAATGAACCTTAACTGGAAACTTGGCATTACCTCCTAAGCTCTTCCAGGAACTTATAGGACAGCCCCGAGGTCTTGATTGTGGTTTATACCTTGCCTTCCTTTTTGTCATGTTAGAGGCATGTAGGGAATTGAATGAAGGGCAGCTGATATATGTGATGTGGCTTTGGGAGTATAGTAATTCTTTGCATTTTTTTCCCTTCTCGATCCAAATTTTTCAGCTACTACTATAAGGCTCCAAACCCAATATCCATAAGCTGTAAAATGAGCTTGTATTATTTACCAGTTGCAGCATGAAGGGTCCTCACTGCAAGTGGTTGAAGAGAATTAGAGTAGTTTTAGAATCTGAATTGTTTGGTTGGAAGACTCAAATAGATTATTTTCAAGGGCTGCACCATTCTCCCATCCCCCAGGCCACACACACACACACCACATCCAAACTGTTGCCAGATCCTCTCAATTCTACCTTTGCATAGGTATTTGTTTGCATAACCCCTTTTTTTCCTGACACAGCCACCACCCTGATAACAGGCCTCCATCACCTCATGCTTGAACTACTTTAGTAATCCTCTACTGAACCTCCCTCCCCAGTCTCATAACCTGGTCCCTTCCTGCCTTTCCAGTCTTCTGATACTGTCCTCTCCTCCGTGCACTCTAGGATCCAGGGACAAGGCCTGTTTATTCCCCCAAAAAGACTTCCATCTCCCAGCTCTATACATTTTCACTAGCTGCTCCCGTGGAATTACCTTCCTCTTCATCTCTTTCTCTGCCTTCCTTCAAGGCTCAGCTAAAATCCGTTTTTCCAGGTCCTTTATCCTGTAAATCTCTCACTTACGTGTTAGATTGTGAGCACTTTGGGCTTAGCACAGTGCCTGGTACATAGTAGATACTTAATATGCTTGTCTTTTGCCCTTCAGCCTTTCAGCAACAGACACTTTCACAGTCAGATACTGGGGCCCAGATCAGGGGCTTCAGCTTACCCAGAATCACCCACTTCTAAATCATTTGTTCTGCAGAGCTGATTTAGGACTAAACCAGAGGGTGGTCTCCTTTTCTCTGTAGAGTTGAGGCTAGAGATTTTGCAGAAAAATATAGAATTCTTTTTTAGAAAAGCATTTTATTTATATGTCTTCTTTCTGTTGTTGAGAGCTCCCTTTTAGAAACTTGTTTTCATCTTTATGCTTTTTGTTTTCTACTTCTATTTGGCAATTGGTAATTTCCCCTATTCCCAACCTCTTCTTTCTAAAAGACCTGAAAATTTGCTTGACTTTCATTCTGTGCTTTATTGGCATTCCAGTTCCAACAAGAAAAGAAAAAGAATGTTGAAGAAATAGCTTTAAGATCTTGAACTCTGTGGACCAAGTTACTTCTTCCTAGGTTTGTGACCTTCAGAGAGTCGCTTAACATCTCTGGGCCTCACTTTCCTCCTTTGCAAAATGGCAAAGGGAGAGAGTAACTGGAGTCCATGAACTTGGTTTTAAAAAATATTTAATAACTATATTCCAATATAATTGGCTTCCTTCATAATCCTGTGTATCTTATGCACTTAAAAACATTTCAAAAGGGGTCCATAGGCTTCACTAGACTACCGAGGAGCCCATTGACACAAAGCACCCTTGAATTCCTTCTAATTTAAATTTGTATAACTCTAAGAAGGTGGCCATGTGATTTTCTTGGTTCTTGAATCACATATTCTCTGTTAGCTCCATTTTTCAACTGCTGTACAGTCATTTCTGTTTACTAATAGACTATGTCAGCAGAGTTAGTATGGGGCTGTTGTGGTCTAGGGGTGCTGGGAACACTGAAATGCAAGGGTACGGGGTGTGTGTCTGCTTCAAAAGAATTCAACCACTCAAGCCTTTCAGTCCAAGTAGCAAATTTATTTAGACATAGGTTGGACTGGGTGAGATTCTGAGTGATTCTGTGCTATTTGTGATGCAGGCTAGACTCTTAAGGAATCTGTGCAGTTTAATGGGGGGGACAAGAGTCACACTTTATACAAAAAGACCATGGGAAAATCTGAATGGCATTAAGGAGTGGCAAGTAGCCTGGAGTGATCCAGAGGTAATGGAGAAAAGGGCCTGGATGGGATTAAGGAGTGACAAGTAATTAGCTAATTAAGTAATCCAGGTGGGCTGGGGTGGCAAACCAGAGGCTGGGTTCCCAAAATTTGTGGAAAAGTTCAAAGGCCTTTCCTTTGAAGGGTCCAGACCCCCCTCTCCCTCAGTCAGGGCCAGATTAGACCTTAAGAGTCCTCTGTTCCTCAGAAAGCAAGAGTGCCCCTTTGTGCCTCCAGGATACAGTACCAATCCTCTGCCACCTAAAGCCCTTCACCTTCTAGCTCCAGGCGATACTTCCAGTCTTGATATTACATGCCCTCTCCACTCAAACCAAATTGGCCCATGTGCTGTCCCTCATCCTCAGCTCTCCTTCTCCTCAACTTCCTGAGTGCTGAGGCTAGTTCCTATAGGACAAGGCCTTTCCTCATCCCTAGCCCGTTAGGGCCTGTCCAACCCACCAGGGGTCATCTTGCCTCTTCTTATGTACCCTACCTATATTTCCCTACATAGAGGCATATTTTCCTGAATGGAATGTAAAGAACTTGAGGGTAGGGACAGTTTCATTTTTGTCCTTGTTTCTCTAGTGTACAGCACATAGTAGACTCTTTGTCTAATTTCATTCTTACTTATTTTTGTCTCTTGGTCATAGTTGCTTTCTTAGTTGTATTTTTGTATATTTGTATACCACAAAGATATCTTGGGGTGTACTGGCTAGGTTTCTTTTTTAAGGACCATGCCTTAAACCTAAATCTGTCTTTATTCTCACTGATTGGCCAGCAGTAGGTCCCAGCCCCAGCCTACCTTAGTCATTGTTTGGGTTCTGATGGCTCTGGGTGAATGTAAATAGCAATTGTTTGTGTTTTGGCCAGAAACCCTAAGGGCCTTCCCCTCCCAGATAGATTTTTTTTTAACTAGGTAGTAGGGGCCTCTTTTTTTTTTTTTTTTTGCTTCCTTTTTTACCTAGCCTTAATCACTGAATGGGTGTTGTCTCCCCTGAGAAAGACCATTGTGTGAAAAACCAAGGTCTCCCACTGCATCAGGACCATCTCTAGTCATCCTGAGTTATTTTCTTCAGTCAGGCTGTTGATTGTCTTTTCATGATTTTCTTTCATAATTCTCATTTTTCTTCCCAATTTTTCCTCCATTTCTCTTACTTGATCTTCAAAATTCTTCTTGAGATCCTCCATGGTATGCAACCAATTCATATTTTTCTTGGAAACTTTTGATGCAGGAGTTTTGCGTTTGTTGTCTTCTTCTGGTTCCATATTTTGATCCTTTTTGTCCAAAGAAAGGATTCTATGCTCTGATTGCACTTCCTCTGCCTGCTCATCTTGCCAGCCAATTACTTGACTTTTGAGCTCTTTGCCACAGTAGAACTCTGCTTCCAGAGTGGAGAGAGCTATGTCCCAAATTTCTGGGCTTTTTGCAGTTGTCAGAATTGTGAGGAGGGTGCCCTCTCTACAGCCACCACAAGCTCTGGCACACTAGCATTCCTCACCCCAGAACCACTGCCCAAGACTGTGACCCTGATCCAAGCAGGTCAAAGCAAGAGTGATTACCCTCTGGGCCAGCGGGCTCATGAATTGTGTTTGGCTCCCTGCCCGGTTCAATAGACCCTTCCTGTCGGCCTACCAGGCTGCCTTCAGCATATTTGTTCCTCTCTGTCACTTTGCGGGTTCTGTAGCTCTAAAATTTGTTTAGAGTCATTTTTTACAGGTATTGGAGGTGGTTGGAGTGGGAGCTTAAGAAATTTCCTGCTTTTACTCTGCTATCTTGGTTCTGCCCTTGAATGTGTTAGTGTTACTAGGAATCCATAATCCATAATCCATACTAAGCATGAGAATCCACATTGTCAGAGTCTAACTCCACAAAGTTGTCCAGCTTCGGTGTTCTTGCCTCAGAGTTATTTAAGATGCCTACTGATAAGAATGAGTAGCCCCATAAATTAGCATATGCACATACATCTCTGGCTCTCGATTATTCTCAGAGATTTTTTATCTCTAGGTTGGTTATTCCACACTGCCCATTACAAGACCACCTTAGCCATACCTAGACTGAATTGTGAGATAGGTGAAGTTTGCATATAATCTAGATGCTCCCCTGTTGCCCCTTCCCCCCCATAAACCACCCCTCTCCTTAACTTCAGGCATCACCCTCCTTCCAGCATCCCAGACTCTAAACCTAGTTGTATTGTCCTTGACCCCTCGCTCTCTCACTCTTCCAGCCATCTCTGTCACACACCTCTCCCCTTCTCTTCTCTGCCCTAATCCTTCATCATGTCACCCCTGCAACATTGAAGCCTCCCTGCCTCCAGTCCCCATCTCCATTCCTGAAAGGCAGTTCTGACTACATGTAATGTAATGCCAAGGAAAGGCAACTTCCCAAGGTTCAAAATACCAGCATAGGTGCTCTCCAAATCTATGTCACCAGCTCCTCCCAGTCCAGCACTCTCTTTTCACCTCCACAAGTCCATCCCACAAGTGGGATTAACAAGCTCTGGGTTTTAACACAATCAAACCAAAAACCAAGCCAATACAGGGGAATCTTTAAATGCCATTACTATTACACTACATCAGCAAACTCCAGTATTGAATATAAAATCTTCTGTTTGACTTTTAAATCCCTTAATGACCTGGGTTATTTCCTACTTTCCCAGGCTTTTCTTACTTTACTCCCCTCCACACACAAGGATCCGGGGACAATGGCCCTCCTGCTACTCCCCAAATAAAACATTCTATCTCCCTATACTGTTTGTTTTCACTGGCTGCTCCCCAAGCCTAGAATGAACTTCATTCTGCCTCCCAGCTTCCCATTTTTCTTCAAGTCTCAGCTAAAATCCCACTTTCTGCCTGAAGTCCTTCCCAGTCTTCCTTAATACTAATGCCTTCCCCCTGAGGTTAGTTTCAGTTTCTCCTATACAATGCCTTGTTTGGGGCAGGTAGGTGGTACAGTGAGTAGATCATTCACCCTGGAGTGAGGAGGACCTGAGTTCAATTTGGCCTCAGACACTTGACACACTAGTTGTGTGATCTTGGATGAGTCATTTAACCCCAATTGCCTCTCCTTCTTCTCTCCAAAAACAAACAAACAAAATGTCCAATACTTGTTTGTGTGTTGTCTCCCTCCTCTCAACTGTGAACTCCTTCAGAGCAGGGGGCTGTTCTTACCTTTGTATTCTGAGGACTTAGCATACTGCGCATAGTAGGCTCTTAATAAATGCTTCCTGACTTGACTACCCTGTGCATGTCATGACTAGCCTCAATACTGCCTAACTTTGTAAACTTCTGAAATGCATATTTGCAAGAACCATGACCAAGGCAGAAGCTACCACTTAACTAGATTGAAGAGTCGGAGTTTAAAGAAAAACATGTTTCATGAATCTCCTATTTTACTTATTTATCATAGACATTAACTACCATTTTAACTGAAGCTCTGACATACGGATAATCTTTACATGGATAAGAAATGAATAAAACATGCAAGTATCTGTTTCTGGAAAATTCCTAAATATAAGAATTGTATCTTATCCAAAATTCTAATCATATTTTCAAAACCAACAGTTAAAACATATGACAAAGATATTCCTTTTGCAAAACCTCATTAACGGTTTACTTTCTTTTTGAAATATTGCTGTGGCCCTGGAATCTCCAGAGTGGATGTCCTCTGTCCTCCTCTGTACTCCCACCAATGACTTCCAAATATTAGATGCTCTCCAAATAATCTGTTGATTGACCAGTTGTTACATCTTGATGAACTCAAAAGTAGCTGAATTGGAAACCCAGAGGAACTCAGATCTAAATGTAGGTTCTATCAAATAGAACCAAAGTCACCCTCTGTTCACAGTTAACCTGGAAACTCAGAATATGAGCACTCATGCATGACTATGCCTTATTTCAGTACCTTCTATTGTCTAGTAAAAGAACTTGACTTTTGGGCCATGTGTCCAAGCCTCAGGCTCAGTTTCCAACTAGTGAGAGAACAGCAGCTAAAGGAAGGCCATTGCCCACCTGCAGTCACAGGGCTGTGAATGGAAGGAGTCAATTCATCCTACCTTGGAACCTCATTTGGGGAACTCGGAAGGGGAATTCCCTCCTGAGCACTTACAAGCCTCATCAGTGATGAATGGAGCTGCAGCAAATCCTTGGCTCTTCCCTCTCTGTACTTCCTAGCCCTTCCCGATGCTGGGGAATCCCCATTCTGTCTGCTTCTGCACATCTGCTGAATCATGGAGGCAGACCCCACAGAGAAGCTCTATGGGAAATCCAAAGTCATTTGCTGCAACTAGTTAACATATACTTTACCTAGCTTCTTGAAGGCTTATACATAAACCACTGGGAGCTCCACACTATAGGAGGTTGTATCAGCAATGCCATATTCACAATGCCTATGGAAATTACAGATATGCTGATATAATTATCCATCACAAAATACATCAGGCTTGCTATATGGGGGAATAAGCTAGAAAATTTATTAAAATACCAAAAGACTGAGTCCCAAAACCAGAAAGTGAAAGCCATCAGAGTAGTTATGAAATTGGCACAGGTAGATAAAATAGAAAGCAACCACATTCTCAAGCCTTTAAAACAGAACAGGCTACCTGAGGCAAAGGTCCTCCTCTCCCCACTCCCAGCAACCACCCAGCGTCCAGGAAGCATGCTCCCAGCAGCTCCGGCCCCTGGCAATCCTCAGCAGGAGTCCTTAGCAGAAATTCTGGCAGACTCAAAAAGGGCTTTGCGCTGCCGCTGCCTCTGCTGCTGCTGCCACCGTCACCGCCACTGCTAGCCACCGCAGTAACTCTAGCTTGGCTTCCACTTCCTCTTGCTCCGCCCCTTCCTGCTACGTCAGCAAGTCCAATGGGGCATGGAAGATCTTTAAATCCCATAACCCTTACAGAGGTTGAATTGGTTTTTGAGATAACAAATCCATGAACATGGTAACATTTGTAGAGGTATTTTAGAATTGTAATAGCTCCAAGACTGGTTTATAATTTGCAAAGCACTTTTTGCAGCAACTCTTCCAAATTGATTGTGCAAACATCCTTCCATTCTGTAAGATGAGAAAAGTGCATCTCTAAGAGATGAAGAATTGCTTGTATTACCTGGCCAGTGGGGCTGGGGCTCAAACCCAGATCTACTCAAAATTCAGTGCTTTTCTCTCTCTACCCCACTACCTTTCAGTTGCCACAGATTTTTGCTGTGGATCTTTTTTGCTAGTGACTGACTTAAGAACTGTTTCCTTACCTGTAAAATGGAGGGTATTGAATTAGGTGAACTTTAAGGTTCAGTTTTAAACCTTGTCATCCCCTTGGGAGTTAACCAGGAAAAGTTGAAACTGTTTTAAATTTTTCAGATCACTGAGGAGATGATGGAAAGAATCCCTATCTTAAAGAATCTTCATTTCCAAGAGAAGAAAGCAGGGAAAGACATTGCCTTGCAGAAGGAACACTTGGCACATTTGAAAACCAGCCACAGGCAAGCCCCCCTCCAGAACACTGGCCAGATGGCCTCTGTCAGACCAGCAGACGTGGCCTGTTCTTCCCATCAGGACACTGAGCACGGAACTTCGAAAGGGGAACCCTCCAGTGTCACCACTGTTTATGTGGGTAACATTCCTCAGCATGCTAGAGTGAGTGATATGAAAAGAACTCTTAGGAACTACAACGCAGTGCCTTTGAGGCTGAATTGGCAAGGAGCACAGGGCAGGGCTTTCCTTGATTACAAGGACCAGGCTACTGCAGAGGGTGCCATCTCTTCCTTAAAAGGTTTAAGCTTTAGTGGAAATACTTTATGGGTCAATTTAGCTAAGAAGCAGAAGTGATGGGATGGTCCGTGGTGCAGGGGAAACCTTGCTCTTTCTCATTGCTTTGTAAAGGTTCTTCAGACGTTTACATCATTTTCCCCTTTTGACGGTCAGTGACTTTGGAGGACTGTGTAACGGAATCCCCCAGCCAGAGTACTCTGTGGCTTATTTTCTGTTCCTGGAGAGATCACATTACTACTTGGTACTTCATGCCTAAGTTTCTTAAGTGATAAACATGAGAAGATTAGGATGTCCAGGGGATTATGGGGCTTTAATTAATGCCTACATTTTTCTGATGACTGAAAAATAAAGTATTTTGTCTGTCTGCTTGTCCATTCAAGGAGACTGAAAACCATTCTTTACTCAAGAGAAGAAAATTCACCCTAAATCTGAATATCAAAAGGACATTTAGGGGGTTGTGGGAGGCAGGGATGCAGAAGTGAAAATGGTGTTAAATCGCAGATTTTGCAGCAGCAGCCCTTGGACAATCCTGGAAAGACCTTGAGTGAACTGGGAGGATGAATAGACAAGACTCAGCATGAGCAAAGCTAAATTGGATCTTTGCTGTGACATTGCTGGTACTTGCATCAAAACTGGGGTCCACCCATTCTTTACCTGGATCAACTTGGTGGCCCCCCAGTCTTCCTCGGCAGGCCCTATGCCAGCCAGAGAGCTAAGCTTATGTGTGCAATTAAGTAGGCAAGTTGAGTCTTTATAGGGATATAGGGCTTTGAATAATGTATTTTGAAAAAATAATAATAACAACAAAACCCTTCACATACACATGCTTGCTTAATACCTCATGATATTTTCTCTCCAGTTCCCTGTTCCTTAAAAGTTGGATTTTGGCTGAACTGTACTTTCTAAACAGAAGCACTTTTGCAATTGATCCTGGGCAGAAAGTCAAAATAAGCATCTAGAGGGACATTTTATTATTATTTTTTAAATGTATATGAGTTGGAAAGATTTTTTTTCAGCCAGAGGGTATTGCTAAGTGTATTTTAAGTAGATTATTATGCCTCCAGAGGGTCAAGCCTTTCATACAGCATTAAATAAACACTCTCAAACCTATCGAGTTTTCCCTAAGGGAAAAAAAAAATACTTTTTAAGAAGTATTTTCTCTCCATTTTTATAATAAACATAAAGAAGATACTTTGAAAAGAAAATTTGCCCTCAAATTATTTTCGTCATCAACTATTGAGTTTTTTTCCTGGATATAATGAAGGGGGATAAATCTCTCTGTTGAGGGTCAAGTTCTGGTGGCCTTTTTAAGAAGGTGGAGGTAGCAGTTGACATGACCATTGCCTTGTGATCACAGAGTGCATTGGTATCTCCAATTTCATCCTTATAACAAGCATCCCTATGAAACTAGGAAAGCAGAAGTGATTATGTCCCTTTTGAGACCCAGAAAGTTGGAGTGACTTGTCCACGCTGGGTGATGGTCAAGCTGTGGCTTGCTCTTAAAACTTTGAGACTCCAAGCCTTGAACTTTCACAAACATTACACAAACTTCATCCAAAAAAGTTGCCATGGAAACAAGGTATTCGGGTGTTTCTCATTCCAAAAAAAAAAAAAAATGATCCTGGGTTCTCTGGGACACCTCCAACTGTAGCCTTGGGTAGCTAACAGCCATCCAGGTGAAAAGCTAAGGGTCTGGACTAGCCTGGACTAGCCTAGCCAACTATGGAGAAAACAGTCTCCACTAAGTTGACCACTGTGAAAGGAGGTATTTGCCCATAGCAACCCCTTTCCTGCCTATTAGATGCCTCCACTCTAGGAACTCAGTGGTATGGTGGATAGAATGCTGGATCTGGATTCAGGAAGATGGGTTCAAATGTGACTTCAGACACCGACTAGCTATATGACCCTGGGCAAGTCACTTAACCTATGTCAGTCTCCTATCTGTAAAGTGAGAATAATAATAGCACCCACTTCCCAGGGTTGTGGGAAGCACCAAATGAGATAATGTACAAACAGCACTTCACAAACTTTTAGGCACTATATAAATGGTAGTTATTATCATCGGTATTTTTACTCATATTATCTACACCATGGGTGCCTAGTTTTAATGATTTAATAAATGCTTTAGACATAAGTAAAAATCACATTGGATTGCTATATAACTGGCATGATAAAAACAATAAGGAAGAGAATCACAGCTTTGCCTTTCCTGGAAATCAATGCCATTTTGAGGCTTCCCTTGAGTAGCAGAGGCAGATTACAGCCGTTGGTCACAAGCCCAAGTCTCTTGCATACCTTCCTATCAGGTAGCCCCCTCCAACTCCACAGCAGAAGGGCAGTGATGTTGACCTCATGTAAGCAGACATTAGAAACTTTTCAGTGGAGCAGTCACTCCTTAGCATACGTCCTAGGGTAATTTGAGCAGATTCTTGTTTTAGGAAAATAGTGGTAACCACAGTTTTTGCATTGTAACCAGCTGGCATTCACATAGCAGTGACTCAGAAACTAATGTGGATTTTTTTCTTCTCCTAGTTTACTGCCTTGCCTAAGACAAAAAAGAGGCTTTAGTAAAAGTTAGACTTTTCTGCCCAAACATAGGATCCTTAAGTAATTTTTTAAAAAGTATAATAGCATGATTGAATAGAATACTTGACAAAGTGATTTCATTTATGTGATCTCATTTAAACTTCCTATCAACCCTGTGCACAGGACAAGGCAATAACATCCTTATTTTAAATGTGAGGAATCTTAGGCCCAAAGTGATGGAAGTGACTGTCTCAAGGCCACAAAGGTACTTGGCAGCAGAGCCAAGACCCGAACCCAGATCTTTGTCCTTGGTCTTCTCTACTCTTCTCTGCCACATTCCCTCAGAATAGGTCCCATCAAAATGGTGTCATGTTAGAAGGAGAAGGGAATCAATGGGAATGGTTTTAAAAGCTTTTCTCCTCTAATCTCCCTTTGAGAATCTTTTGTAAGAAACATTTCTATATCTGCATTGCTTGCCTCTACCCATACCTGTTGCTATCCCATGAATTATTCTCTTTATTTCTACCAAAGCGAATCTGTTAGTGAGAAAGCATGGTGTGATTGGCTGGCACATACTAAGTGCTTAATAAATGTAGATTGGAATAAATAGCATGGTGGCAGATGTTCTAGAATGAGAATCGGTAGACCTGCATTGGAATTCTGGTTTTGACACTTAAGGAGAAGTCACTTCTTTCTCTGAGCCCTGGTTTCCTCATCTGTAAAACTAAAAAAATAGTTAGGGCTTCAGTAAGAACCATAATTTGTACACCTAATAGTAATACCTAGTATCTGTATAGTGCTTTAAATTAATATTTGCAAACATCTCATTTTATCTTTGCAACAACCCTGGGAGGTAGGTGATATTATTATTCCCATTTTACAATTGAGGAAACTAAGGTAAATAGAGGTTAAATGACTTGCTCAAGGTCACAGATCTAGTAAGTGTCCAAGGCTGGATCTGAGCTCCAGTGCCTTATCTCCTTCCACACCTAGTACCTAATTGGGAGGACAGCACGTAAAGGGAGGTCAGCAGCAACATGGATGGAAAGGCCCAGTGATCCTCTGTTTCTTTGCAGACCAAGTGGCAATGCCCAGGGAATTGGAGGGCATAGCTTCAGGGCAAATGGTAAAAGTCCCAGTGGTCCTTAGAACACAGTGGACCATAATGTCTGGTGGCCCTCCATCTTACCAACATAAAAGTATTCCTCATTTAACACTAAACATTGCTTCATTATTTCTCCGTTAAATACAAAACAGACAATTTACATGTTGTTTGTCCTTGGCTTTCAAAGAGGACCAGTGACATCATGAGGGTGATGTCTTGACTTGTGCTGTGTAGTGAGATTTAAGTGAGGCAGAACTGCACAAAGCTGTCAGCCTCCCTTTCTCCTCCATTCATCAAAGTCCAGTGGCAAAACAGAAATCAATGACTGGAGATGACCTGAGATGCAGTGGATGAACCTGGGTGTCTTCAGTGTCTAACCAAGCTCTAAGCACTCAACAAGTTGTTCACTTCCACATTCTTCTGGGGGAAGTCTTCACATGCTTGAGGTAGACCTCCCAGCTCATCAACAGGTTTGAGGCCCATTGGTCACCTTCAACCTGGTTTAGCCTCTCTGCCAAGCTAATTTGCTGGTGTGTAGCCGCTGTGTGTTCTACACCTTTTGGGAACCACAGATGAGAGTTGGGTGAATCAGATGGACGCCAAATGTAGGTGAGCAGCCCTGAAAAGGGCTCAGCAGCCTTCCCACTAGAGGTGCTAGCCCTCCTTAATGCCCCAAATACCAGTACAAGATCTTTTACTGCCATACCCTTCCCCAGGGAGAGAATTTGACCATGAAGACATTGCTATGAACTCTAGAGTTCATCTTTCTTCTTAAGAAATTTGATTTATTGCATATAATTTTATTATAGGACACTGTCGATATGTGTTGTTCATCTTTCATGTGTGTGTGTTAATCTTTAATGTAGTTCTTGTGACCAAGGGTGATATTTATCCTTCTTTCTCTTCTTTTCTTTTACCAACCTTCCTGTAATGATACCACCTTTTCTATACTGTTCTGATATCTTCGTCTGACAGGAAGATACTTCAAGGGTATAGGGAACCCCAAAATTCTTGTACTTAAACTTTATTTGATAGCTTTAAAATGCACAAAAACTTTTAGAACACTGTTTTTCCCATTTCACAGATGAGGAAACTGAGGCTAAGTAGCTTGCCCATGGTCACCTAGTGCTCTTTTCACTGTGTCAAGATTTCTTTCAAGATTACTTCTGTGCCCCCACATTTGAACTGTCAAGGTAAGGACTCCATCTTGAGAAGTTGTTTGCCACTCTTTGGATTGTATGACTTATTTCCTCTTATGTTCATTTAAGAACTTCTCTAGTATGTGACAGAAAACAGGTATGTGATTACTTTGAGGACAAAATAATCAAATACTGCTTTTTCATTTTGTGTAGAAGTTTCTATTCTAGCAACAGAATTGTTGACTAGATTTTCACAGGGATCCTAGACATAAATAGCCACCTTTGAGAGATGTATTAACTCATTTTTGGGCCATCAGGGGGTGCTAGAGAACAAGCTAATATGGTGCCCAGAGCACTTCAACCTTTTTTTTTTTTTCAATACTGGCAATGTTTGACAAGTTTCTGACAGGCACCTGTTAGGAGGTTGAAGGAGAGCAAAGATGAGGGGTTTCCCAATGCCGTATGGATAAAATTGTTGTTATTGCTGTGTATGAGTGTATTGGGGGAGGGAAACTCTAGAGGAAGAAATATCACTGATGGGATGGAGAAAGAGAAAAACTGGCTATGGTAGTGCTTTGGAGGGAGGGTGTGTGTGTGAGGGGGGAGGGGTTGCAGATTACGCATATGTTCTCTTGCAGTGTATGACTTTTTCCCACCTCTGCTTTTGTTAATACTTTCTCTTCCCCGCCTTCCCCATGACTATCTGTCAGAATATTGCTTAGCTAAAATACTCCCTATTCCATGAAACCTTTCCAGATCTCCCTGGCCAAATATAACTTCTCCTTCCTCTGAACCCCATATCCCTTTGTCCCTCTTAACACATCCTACGTCTTATCTAGTAATTTGTATACTTACTCAGTCTTCTATCTCATCCCTTTCTGCAGTGCTTAGCACAGTTCCCTTGTCTTTGTAAGTAAGTCATAAGAGGCACTTCAGGTTATTTAAAATGCTTGCTCTATCACAAAGCCACATAAGATCTCCTTCCCCAAGCTTCCTCTTGAAAGGAAAGTTTGTTAAGGAAGTGGATTCTCTGCTCAGCCTGAAGCTCACTGCCTCATGGGGTAAATTGGAGGAATCCCTGTGATGTGGTTTTGGTGGGTTACTTTCCAGGCAAAGCATCATCCACACACATATGTAGATCCCTCAGGACTTCGCCTTTCTTGGTTAAGAAGAATGGCATGAGATTGTCCTTGCCCACGGACACTGCATGTCCTATTCACTAATTTGAGAGAACAGTCCTGATGACCTAACATGGCATGTAAAGTCTAGTATAGTTCATGAGGAACTCAGTTAGATGGTTAAACTTTGGAGAAATTGCTTGCATTAGGGATATGCGCAGCTTGGCATCATGCCTATCAATTTTGCCAAACCATCTGTTTGATCATATGGACATGCATCAAAACACCACTTCTGATGACATTAGGCCTTGGAGATCCTTAATTAAATGTAATTTTGGTCCATGCTGAAAGTTTGGAATAACTTCCCTAGGTTAGATGCCATGGAGCATTTATGCTTGCCAAACTTTATTCTAGTTGTGAAGGAGTGTTGGCGAGGAAGAAGTTGAGATGATCATTAATTTCAGGGCAATTGATAGACATCAAGCTGTAGTGTATGCCCTCTACTTGCCAGGAATTGTCCTCCTAGAGACACATGGACTCAGAATGTGGTAGGGTTGACTATGACTTTGGGGATCATTCTGTCTAAGTTGCTCATTTTTTCAGAAGTAACTGAATGTTACTGAAGCCCACAGAGAAATTACTTGAAGAACATAAGGTACCAAGCAATACGAGGCCCGGGTGGGGAGACTAAGGGTGGTTAGCCTCAAGAAGAGAAGGCTTTGGAAAATGTAGAGGCACACATGTCAAGTAATTGAAACACAAGTAAATACAAGAAGGTTTAGATTTGCATGACTCTGCCCCGATGGGCAGAACTTGGAGCTGTGCAAGAAAGTTATCAGAAGGCTGGTCTGAGCTTGATGTAAGAAAAAAATGACACAATTAGAGCTTTTCAGAAGTGGAACTGGACTACTTCAGGAGGTCTTCAATCAAGCACCTAGTGACTGCTTGCCAAGAATATTGCAAAGATACTTCTTTGGGCATTGGTTGGACTAGATAACTTAGAAACTGCGTCTGACATTCTGTGACTTTTTGATTTGCCTGAGGTCACAGAGTACCAGTTGCCTTATCTTACTCTGAATTTCAGATCCTCAAGTGATTGACAAAAGTGTATCAGTGATGATGAGGTAGCCACTGGTATTCATCTGCTGCCCAGGATTACCAAAATGCACAAATACAAAAACTTACCTATTAATTTTTTCCAGCTTAATTGTTTTCTGAGAGATCATAGAATTTCAGAACAAGTAAGAAGGGATCTGAGGTCGCATATGAGCCCATCTGCCTGCCAGATTCATGAATCACCTCCCTAACACCCTAATGGTAATTAAAAAAAAATACTAAATAGTTTCTTTTATTCTTATAGTTAATTTCAGTGGTATTTTATTTTTCCAATTTACATGTCAAGACAATTTTTAGCATTCATTTTTATAATTTTTATTTTATAACATATTTTGAGTTCCAAATTTTTCTCCCTCCCCTCTTTTTAAAATCGTAGGCAATTTGATATAGGTTATACATATACTATCATGTAAAACATATTTCCATATTAGTCACAGTTGCAAAAGAAGAAACAGATCAAAAGGAAAAAACAACACAAAAAAACAAAGTAAGTCCAGTCTGCATTCAGTCATTCAATCTGCATTCAGAATCCATCCATTCTTTATCTGGATGTGGATAGCATTATCCTTTGTGAGTTGTTTGTACTTGTCTTGGGTTATTGTGTTGCTGAGAGAGCTGAGTTATTAATAGCTGATCATCACACAATGTTGCTGATACTATGTACAATGCCTTCCTGGTTCTGCTCATTTCATTTTGCATCAGTTCACACAAGACTTTCCAGGTTTTTCTGAAATGTGCATATTGCACAATAGTGTTCCATTACATTCATATACCACAGCTTGTTCAGCCATTCCCCAATTGATGAGTATCCCCTCAATTTCCAATATTTTGCTACCTTGAAAAAGGCTATATAAATATTTTGGTACATGTAGGTCTTTTCCCCTTTTTATGTTCTTTTTGTGGTACAGACCTAGTAGTGGTATTGCTGGATCAAAGGATAGTTAGTTGCCCTTTGGGCCTAGTTCCAAATTGCTCTCCAGAATCGTTGGATCAGTTCACAACTCCACCAACAATGCATCACATCCTCTCCAACAGTTATCATTTTCTTTTTTTGTCATATTAGTTAATCTGATAGGTGGGAGGTGGTATCATGAAGTTTTTAAATTTGCATTTTTCTAATCAAAAGTGATTTAGAGTACTTCATATTCCTCTAGATAGCTTTGATTTCCTAATCTGAAAACTGCCCATTCATATCCTTTGACCATTTATCAATTGGGCAATGGCTTGTATTCTTATAAATTTGGCTCAGTTATCTATATATTTGAGAAGTGAGGCTGTTATCAGAGATAAATTTGCTATAAAGATTATTTCCCAGCTTTCTGCTTTCCTTCTAAGCTTGGTTGCATTGGTTTTGCTTGTGCAAAAGCTTTCTAATTTAATGTGATCAAAATTATCTATTTCACATTTTGTAATACTTCCTATCTGTTGTTTGATCATTAATTCTTCCCTTCTTCATAGATCTAATAGGTAGACTATTCCTTGATCTCCTAATTTGTTTATGGTGTCACCCTTTATGTCTAAATCATGTTCCCAATTTTGACTTTATATTGGTATATGGTGAGGTGTTGGTCTATACCTAGTTTCTGCCATACTGTTTTCTAGTTTTCCCTGCTCCTTTTGTCCAATAGTAAGTTCTCATTCCAAAGGCTGGGATCTTTGGATTTATCAAACACTAGGTTACTATAGTCATTTACTCCTATGCCATGTACATAATCTATTCCACTGTTCCACCACTCTATTTCTTAGCCAGTGTCAGATAGTTTTGATGATTACTGCTTTATAATATAGTTTGAGATCTGGTATTGCTAGATCACCTTCCTTTGTATTTTTTTTTTCATTAATTCCCTTCATATTCTTAACCTTTTGTTCTTCCAGATGAATTTTGTTGTTATTTTCTTCTATCTATATAAAATAATTTTTGGTAGTTTGATTGTTATGGCACTGAATAAGTAAATTAACTTAGGTAGAATTGTCATTTTTATTATATTAACTCGGCTTACCCCTGACCAATTGGTATTTTTCCAGTTGTTTAGGTCTGAATTTATTTGCATGAAATGTGTTTTATAATTGTGTTCATATCGTTCCTGGTTTTGTCTTAGCAGGTAGACTCCCAAGTATTTTATATTGTTTACAGTTATTTTCAATGGAATTTCTCTTTCTGTCTTTTGCTGCTGGACTTTGTTGGTCATATAAAGAAATACTGATGATTTATGTGGATTTATCATATATGCTGCAACTTTGTTTAAGTTGTTAATTTTTTAATTGATTCTCTAGGATTCTCTAATTATATCATCTGCGAAGAGGGATAGTTGTGTTTCCTCATTGCCTATTCTAATTCCTTCTATTTCATTTTCTTCTCTTATTGCTCTAGCTAACATTTCTAATACCACATTGAATAATAGTGGTGATAATTGGCATCCTTGCTTCATCCTGATCTTATTGGGAAAGCTTCTAGCTTATCCCCATTACAGATAATGCTTACTGATGGTTTTAGATAGATACTGCTTATCATTTTAAGGAACACTCCCTTCATTTCTATGCTTTCAAGTGTTTTTAATTAAGGAATAGGTGCTATATTTTGTGAAAAGCTTTTTTAGCATCTCTTGAGATAATCATATATTTCTGTTGTTTTTATTGTTGATATGGTTAATTATATTGATAATTTTCCTAATACTGAACCAACCCTGCATTCCTAGTATAAATCCAACCTAGTCATAGTGTATAATCCTTGTGATATATTTCTGTAATCACCCTTCTAGTATTTTATTCAAAATTTTTGCATTGATATTCATTAGGGAAATTAGTCTGTAATTTTCTTTTTCTCTTTTAGCTCTTCCTGGTTTAGGTAACAGCATCATATTTCTGTCGTAAAAGGAGTTTGGTGTGACTCCTTCTTTGCCCATTTTTCCAAATAGTTTATGTAGTATTGGAATTAATTGTTCTTTAAATGTTTGATAGAATTCACTTATGAACCCATATGGTCCTGGGGATTTTTTCTTCTGGAGCTCATTAATGACTTACTCAATTTATTTTTTCTAAGATAGGGTTATTTAGGCATTCCATTTCCTGATCTGTTAACTTAGGTAATTTATATTTTCATAAATATTCATTTATTTTGCTCAGATTGTGAGATTTATTGGCATATAATTAGGCAAAAATTTCCAAATAATTGCTTTAATTTCTTCTCCATTAGTGGTGATTTCACCCTTTTCATTATTGGGTATTTGGTTTTCTTCTTTCTCATTTTAAATCAACTTAGCCAATGGCTTACCTACTCTGTTGTTGCTGTTGTTTCCATAAAACCAGTTCAGTAGTTGTTTTTTTTTTTAACTTTCAACTTTATTAATCTCACCTCTGATTTTCATGATTTCCAATTTGGTACTCAACTGGGAATTTTTAATTTGTTCTTTTTCTGTTTGTTTGTTTGTTTCAGTTGCATGCCCAGTTCATTGATTTGTTCTTTCTCTATTTTGTTGATGAAAGAATTTAGAGAAATAACTTTTCTCCAAGTACTTCTTTTGCTGCATTCCATAAATTTTGGGATGTTGTCTCATTGTTTTCATTCTCTTTAATGAAATTTTTTATTGTTTCTGTGATTTGTTCTTTGACCCACTTATTTTTTAGTATTAGATTATTTGGTTTCCAATTAATTTTTAATCTATTTTTCCATTGCCCTTTGTTGAATGTAATTTTTGCTGTATTGTGATCCAGAAAGAATACATTTAGTATTTCTGCCTTTATACAGTTTATTTTAAGGGTTTTATGCCCTAATACATTGTCAGGTTTTGTGTAGGTACCATGTGCTGCTGAGAAAAAGGTATATTCCTTTTTGTTTCCTTTCAGTTTTCCCCAAAGTGCTGTCACATCTAACTTTTCTAATATTCTATTCACCTCTTTAGTTTCTTTCTTGTTTATTTTTAATTGGATTTATCAGGTTCTGAGAGGGGACAGTTGACACACCCCACTCATATAGTTTTGCTGTCTATTTCTTCCTGTAACTCACTTAACTTCTCCTTTGAGAATCTGGATGTTATACCATTTGGTATATATATGTTTAGTATTGATATTATTCCGTTGTCTATGGTACCATTTAGCAAGATGTAGTTTACTCCTTTATCTCTTTTAATTAGGTCTCTTTTTTGCTTTTGCTTTGTCTGAGATCTGGATTGTTACCCCTGCTTTTTTTCTTCTTCAACTGAAGCATAATAGATTCTGTTCCAGCCCCTTACTTTTACTCCGTGTGTGTCTCTCTGCTTCAGATGTGCTTCTTATAAGCAATATATTATGGGATCCTGGTTTTTGATCCACTCTGCTATTTGCTTCCATTTTATGGGAGAGTTCATCCCATTCACATTCACAGTAGTGATTGCTAACTGTATATTCTCCTCCATCCTATTTTTCTTCCTGTTTGTCCTCTCTCTCCTTTTAACCCTTTCCCTCTTTGAGAGAGTTTTTCTTCTATTACCTCCCCTGGTTTGTCATCTCTTTAGTCACCCCCCCTCCCATATTCCCTTACTTAATCTCCTCCCCTCTTATTTTCCTGTCAGGTAAAATAAATTTCCATATTCATCTGATTGTGTATATTACTCCCTCTGTGAACCAATACTGATGGGAGTAAGGTTCAAGCAATGCCCATCACCCACCCTCACATCTTTCCCTATACTATAATAGGTTTTTCCCACTTTGTCATGTGAATTAGTTTACCCTATTCTATCTTTCCTTTCCTTCTACACCCAATGTATTCCTTTTTCTCATCCTTTCATTGTTTTTTGTCATTCCTTCTATCTATGTATATTCCTCCTAACTGTCTATTAGTGGTACAATATTTTTTTTTGCTTTTTAGAGGGGGAAAGGTAAGGCAATTGGAGTTGTGACTTGCCCAAGGTCACATGGCTAGTAAGTGTTAAGTGTCTAAGGCTGGATTTGAACTCAGGTTTCTGACTCCAGGGCCAGTGCTCTGTTCTCTGCACCACCCAGCTGCCCCAGTGATGAAATTTTTAAGAATTAAAAGTATTGGGGGTAGCTAGGTAGTGTAGTGAATAGAGAACCAGCCCTAGAATCAGGAGGACCTGAGTTCAAATCCTGCCTCAGACACTTGACACTTATTAACTGTGCCTGTACCTTGACCTTGGGCAGGTCACTTAACCCCAATTGCCTTGCCTTCTCCCCTCCAAAAAAGAAAATAAAAGAATTATAAGTATCATCTTCCCATGTAGGGATGTAAATAGTTCAGCAACATTAAATCCCTTTTGTTTCCTTTTTCCTTTTTAGGCTTCTTGGGTCTTGATATTAGAGATAAAATTTTTTGTTCCGTTCTGGACTTCCCCTTATGAAAGCTTGCAATTCTTCTATTTCATTGAATGATCATTCCCCCCCACCCCCAGTATTATGGTTAGTTTCTCTGGGTAGGAGGTTCTTGGTTGCAGTCCTAGCTCCTTTGCCTTCAAGAATATGATGTTCTATGACCCCTGATCCTTTTATGTTGCAGTTGCTAAGTCCTGTGTAATCTTAATTGTGCTCCCCAATATTTGAATTGAATCTTTCTGGCCATTTGCAGTATTTTTTTTCTTTGACCTGATAGTTCTGAAATTTGGTTCCTTGGAGCTTTTATTTTGTGATCTCTCCTGATTCTTTCATTGCCTGTTTCGCCCTCTTGCTCCAGGATATCAGGGCAATTTTCCTTGACTAGTCCAGGTTCTTCTTTTGGTTATGACTTTTGGGTAGTCCAGTGATTCTGACATTGTCTCTCCTGGATCTATTTTCCATGTCAATTGCTTTTCCAATGAGGTATTTTACATTTTCTTCTATTATTTTTGGATTTGTTTGATTGATTCTTGCTGTCCTATAGAGTCATTAGCTTCCATTTGCCCAGTTCTAACTTTTAAAGCATGTTTTCCTCAGTTAACTTTTGTACTTCCTTTTCCATTTGGTCAGTTCTACTTTTTAAAAGGTTGTTTTCTTTTTCCAAGCTGTTAACTCTTTTTTCATAATTCTCTTGCATCCCTCTCATTTCTTTTCTCAGTTTTTCTTCTAAGTCTCTTATATGATTCTTAAGCTCCCTCTTGATCTCTTCCATGAGCTCTTTCTGGGCTTGAGACCACTTCCCATTTTTCTGTGGGGTTTTGCCCAGAGGTGTTTTGACACTGTTGTCCTCTTCTGAGTCAGTGTCTTGATCTTTCCTGTCACCATAGTAACTTTCTATAGTCAGATTCGTTTTTTTTTCCCATCTTTTTTTTCCCTTTTCCCTTTCTTTTAAATTTGACTCTTCTGCCAGGCTGGAAGGGGCACTGTCTTGGTTTTCTTGTGCCAGGGGCTATGGACTGTGGCTTTTTACCTGGCACTGCACTGATGTTGCCCTGAAGCCCATAGGGGACCCCTGTGTCTGGTGCTGTAGTGAGGGGGTGAGGTAGGGGGGGCACTGACTAGAGGTGTCTGGCAGCTTACCCGGTGCTGAGCTAGGGTCCTAGTGCTGGTGTCTGGCATGTGCTAAGGCCACTAGGGTGTTTTGGCATTTCTCCATGGCTGCAATGAAGCATGTGATATTTCTTAGAGCTGGAATCTGTTCATTCCCCTGGCTATGCTGAGGCACATTGTGGAGCCTGGTGTTGGCATTTGCTTGCTCCAGTGCACTGGGGCTCAAGATCTTCTACTGGGTTATTGAGATAGGGCTTGCTGGGATGCTTCCTATCCCTGGACTGTGTTACCCAAGTGAGACAGATCTTTCTTGCCGATCTTTCAGGTTTCTTTAACTAAATCATTGTTTCACCCTATGCTTTAAACTGGTTCTGCTGTTCCAGGATTTTGGGGGGGGATGCTATTTTATGATTGTTTGGAGATGAGTATGGGAGACTTAGAGTGATTTACTGCTTACTCTGCCATCTGGGCTCCTGCAAGTCCTCTAATGGTAGTTGGCACAAATCAACAAAGATTTCTTCAAGTGTGCCTTTTCTTATTCAGTAGTTTTAGTCATGTCCCCTTCTTTGTGACCCCATTTGAGGTTTTCTTGACAGAAATACTGGAGTGGCTTGCCATTTCCTTCTCCAACTAATTTGACAAATAAGGAAACTGAGGCAAACAGGGTTAACTGATTTGCCCAGTATCAGAGAGCCAGTAAGTGTCTGAGACCAAGATTTGAACTTGAAAATGAGTCTTCCTAACATCAGGCCCGACACTCTATCCACTGTGAGCATTGGGAGTATTTGCTAAATCCAACATTGGAGATATCTGCAGTTCCCAATGGGAACTGTGTCTAGATAACTAAACTGTGTCCAGAAATTCCTGGGTTCGGGGTATGCCTGAAGACAGGAATGTAAGTGACCTGCATTTGAGAGAGGCTGTGGGCATGTAACCTATACCAGAGTTGTTTTAATATGTTTTTATTATATTCCTTATGCCGCTTTAGCCATGAACAAAAACTATGTAGTCAACCATGCTTGTGGTCAGCTCCATTTTGCTATACTCACATGATTAAGCTTCAGTGAAATATAGTAAACCTGAGGAAAAAAAGTGGAGTTTTCCCAGTAGATGTAGTTTTGGTTAGAGACTCTAATGTGATAAATCCACACTGACTTCACAATCCTAAGTGAATTAGTGGAACAGCTGCTCCCACAAAAAGATGGAGATGGAAAGAAAAGTAGCAGCTCTCTGAGAATCAGAGAGAATTTGACATTTTCCTTGGTGTATGTAGTCTCCAAGATGAGTATGAGATTACTGAAAAGGGTCATTAAGGCAGAATGGTAGTAACTAAATATTTTATACTCCCGATGAACCTATAGGAGCTGAGGTATTGAGCCTACTTCCTTATCTATTAACAGACACCTCTGTTCTAGACCCAGGCATATGGTCCAACTAGGTTTAATCCTGGAAACCCTGATGAGAGAAGGGATGGACTCCCTTTTCTCACACTCTTTGGCTTGTTAAATCTTCATCCTGATTTCCTTGGGACAAACTGTTTAAATCTGAGGTTTGGGATTATAAATATAGTGGAGGTTGAATTGGTCTATTGGGGCCATCCTAGGGAGCATGCAGTCTGGAAATTTTTGAGGTCTCTGGGGATTTGTTGACTCAGTACTTGGGTACGTTGGAGATAACTTACTGGTTGCTTCCCATCATGTAGTGGCAGAGCATTGAAAAGACTTGTAACTTTGTTACGATGTAAAAAACCCCAAGTGATCCCTTGGTCCTCCATCCCTTTCCCCCATGACAGTGCTGGTGGGACAGAGAAGTGAGGACATGTTTATAACGTTACTGAAAAGTAAGAGATTGTTTGACTGGCTCTCTCTTCCTCCAAGTGGCACCTTGTAAATTCTAGCTGTTTAGGGAAGGGCGAGGAATTGACTGGTCCTTCCCCACCCTCTTGGGCGTTATGATTACTGCTCTTGTGTGTCATCTCAAGTACAGATACTGCACTAGGTCAGCCATCATTATATTTAAATTTGCATTAGAAGAGATACTGTGCAAGTGTGGAAAACACTAGATTTGAATTCAAAGGTTGAGGTTAGTAGACTGGCCTTGCCTTGGCATCATCTTTTGTGAAATGAAGTCATTGAATTAAATAATCTCTAGGATGCCTTCCATTGATTTCAGGAACCTAGATTAGAATTCCACCTAGCTAGCTGTGGGACCGAAAGCAAATTCTTTCTCTTGGCCTTTGTTTTCTAACCTTAAGTGAATGGATTCCATAAAATGATCTCAAAGGTCCCTTAGAATTCTGACTCTGGTTATTATTGATTTATTAAGTGGTCTCCCTAGTGAAAGAAGTCAGTTACTACAGCTACCAAAGATCATTGCATTTCAAGGGGGTGTGTCCTGAGAAGAAGGTGGTTTATTATTCATGGATCCCTAACACAATAATAAAAGCCCACATTTGTGTAAGATGTCATGGTAACAAAGCAAGTTACACACACAATCTGTATTCTCACACTAATTCTTCGAGTTAGGTCATACAAGTATTAATTTGTCCATTTGACAGATAGGGAAACTGAGATTCAGAGCTGTGTAGTAACTTAGCTGAAACCTAGCCAAAAAAGTGGTTAAGCCAGAACTTAGAGAGGATGAGGAAGATGAAAGATTGCTAGGCTTTTCTCTCAATAGTCTCTCCAAACTATGGACCTGGAAGGGATTTTGATTTCCCCATCTGTAATGTAAAAGGTTAGATACATGATATCTGTGTTGCAGAATGTTTGCAAATTTTGTCTGTGTAATATGATGAATCAGAGAATTACCACTGAAAAAAGCTCCCTCTCTTTTTGTAATCCCTTGTATAAAGGCTTAGATATGTAATGTTCCATGTGTATATGATTTCATCATTAAAAAAAGGTGCCTTACCGGGTGCTTTGCTAATGCTACCCCCTACAGACCATGGGGTCTTTCTGGTTGACTTTCAGCTAAAACATTCTATATGTAGTGTTTCACCCATTAAAATATGAACTTCTAGAGAGCAGAAACTGTATTACTTCACTCTTTGTAACCTCAGTTCTTTGAACATAGTAATCTCTTGATAAATGCTTTCTCATTCATTCATTCACCTAAGACCTAGATCAGAAAGATGATTTGATTTGCCCTAAATGAGTTACCGGTGGAACCAGAATGAAAAACCACATCTTCATCGTTCTCTTCATTGCACCACACTGGGTTTTTTTTTTTCATATTCCTAAAGTAACAACTGCTTATCACAAAAATGACTTTTCTTCCCTCTCCCAGAGATGCTTTCTGACTGAGATCAGTGAAGGAGATCCAATCTTGGATGGACTTTTAGTCTAAGTAGGTCCCTAGGGTCCTTGTGAAAAAAATACAATTTTTAGGATTAACCTCCAGAGAACAGCTGACACCCTGGGACAGTTTCATTTAACATATAAAGAAGCTACTTTAAACATTACAAACCCAAGACCCGGCCCAAGGGCTTACGAAAGGAAAAGAGTCTTCCTGAAATAACTCAATATCACAGTGACAAAATCTAGAGCTCTTCTTGCAGAACCTATGGGATCGAGGATCAACCCAAAGTGTTGGACAGAGGCAGAAAATAGTTTATATAAAGTGACAAGGAAACCACCTCTTCTCTAAAGAACAAGCCCTGCCCTTCCTTCTCCCCC
Source organism: Petaurus breviceps papuanus (assembly GCF_028583685.1). Classification (NCBI taxonomy): domain Eukaryota; kingdom Metazoa; phylum Chordata; class Mammalia; order Diprotodontia; family Petauridae; genus Petaurus; species Petaurus breviceps. Next base: position 10,373,549 of record NW_027185771.1, read on the forward strand.
AAAACAACTGTTCTGACCTGACCCAGTAAGCTGCTAAAAATGGGAACAACATTCAATTTGGTAATAACTAACAGACTTATTCTCTGGCCTCTGCTGAACAAGTTGAGATGCCTAGAGCTTTGGAGTGTTGTACAATTCCACTTCCAAGCCTTCAGAAGTACAAACTGCCTAAATTAAATTGTCATATTTAAACACCCATTTTAACCTTTATGATTTATGGGCATCAGATATAAAGGGTTCCATTCACATGAAGAAATCTCTTCTGTCAAAAACAGGGTGGAAGGAAAGGAAAACTCCTATTTAAAATTCTGGTTGGAGGATTTACCAGGCCTTTGCCAGACAAAAGTCTAAGACTCAGTGAAAAACTGGCAAAATGATGAAGATGGTTTCATCGAGGGGCCAAAATTTAAAGGTACAGTACAAGCCAGCTTAGCTTCTTCATGGAGTCTAGTCCCAGAGAGTTGCCAGAAGAAGATTCTTGATGTCACGATGATAATCACTATCCTCCCCAGGTATAAGACTGCTTCTCGCTCAGTTTATTTTTCCTCCATAATCTGTTGCTTTATTTGGTTTGATTACACCAGTTTGGGCAGCAAAGGGAGGTAAATAAAATATGTTCCATCCTAGGAGAAAAATGTTCACCTACTTGAATCAAATGACATCCCCTTGACCCTTATTTGACCCAGTTACCCCCTTCCATGTAAATTACCTCCTATCCAATTTGATCCTGTTCGGCAATCACACTATCTGTGACCATGGCTTCACAGTCTCCAAGCAGCTTGGTGTAGTTGATCATGTTCCAGCACACATAGAAGTCTGGGATATCTGGGTTCATGCCTCTAAGTCCAAGCTCTCCCATTAATGTGAAGTGCAAACTTTAAAAGACTATATTAATATAAATGATGATGATGGTGGTGGTGGTGCTTAAATTTTTTATTACTAAATTGGAGATCATTGCTTATTCCTCCCTACTCCGTGTAGCTGCTATTCAACATCCATTAGTCATACAATAAATTTATTCTGCTTCTACTTTGAGGAGTAAAAGGAGAACAGAATTCAGATCTTGGAGTCAGAATCCCAAAGACAAAGGCAAAATAGACTGGGAGATGATTACCATTGGAAACTAGCATTGAGAAATTAAGGTACTCTCTTTCCTTGTTTCCATTCTCTAAGTAATTCTTTCAAAATTCCGATGATTGATCCTAGATTTAAAGCTGGACACAGCCTCTGAGATCATCCAATCCCAACTTCTTCTCATTTTAAAGATGAGGAAACTGAAACATGAAGAAGTTAAAGACTTACAAAAGGTCATCCAGGTAGTAAATAGCACCACCATTTGACAAGAAAGCCCCCTTATCTTTGAGTGTAGTAGGCAAGCAATGCTAGCACAGGAACATCAAGATGAATGAGAAGTCTTATTCAATGTACATTAAAAATCCATAACATGGGCATTTGTATCTGTACAATAAAAATGTGTTTTTCTGTGATGGTAGGTTAGTAGGGTCCTAGACCCTAGAAATCATCGAGTCTAAGCCCTTGAAGCAGCAGCTGGTGGCTCAGTGGATCAAGCACTGGGTATGGAGTGAGGAAGACCTGAGTTCAAGTCGAGCCTCAGACACTTCCTCACAGTGTGTCCCTGGGTAAGTCACTTAACCTCTGATTGCCTGACAAAAGGATCCAGTGGAGAAGAAAATGGCAAATCACTCTAGTATCTTTGCCAAGAAAACCCCATAGATGGTTGGTCCACAGGGTCTTGGACTGTTAGACACAACTGATCGACTGCATAACAACAACACCAAAACCCTTGATCTTACAGATGAGGAAATTGAGTGCCAGAGAGGTGAAATGATAACCAAGGTCAATGAGAGAGTCAGCAGCAAAGCCTGGGCCAAAAGCAAGTCCACTGACTCCAGAGCAAGTGCTCTTTCCGACACACCAGAAGGCCTATCGTCATTTCCATGCTCAGTCAGTGATACATGTAATATGTATCATGTCCTTTGAAGTGATTTTCTACAAGTAGGGGTGGATCTGAACCATCTAGATCTTTTCATCTAGACCCCCTTGTGCCCAAGGACTCCTGTCTACAAAACACAAATACTAATCATGACCCCTAAATGGAGAAAAACTGAATGTCTGGTTTTCTAATACTCCATAGGCTATGTGATACCAGGAGTGTGGGTACAGTGTGGGTACCATCACTCATGCCTGCCTGTCCTGTTTGACTCTTGTCCATGAGCTTCTGCAAATTCACCACAAGGGGGCCACCTAATATGCTGTGAAACTCATTCTTTCGCCACTGTAGGGATACAAGTGACATACACAGGCTATGTATCATCTCTTGCACCACTTTTCCTGCATAATTCCTCATTTATGATGTGCGCCAGCCTGCTTGACGGACCGACCATGAATCCATTGCCATTTGTGTGAGCTTTGACTTTATACTTTAGCAAACTATATATAGTTTTGTGGCTATTCGGTGGCTCAAAACCATACATGACCAGAATAATATCATTAAAAAGACAGACATTCGTTTCAGAAAGAAGTTCGAGGCGGTTAATGTAAGGGTGAAGTTTCCTAGTGGTGAGCCAGCTCATTCTTCTTTCTCCTGTTCACGGCTAGGCCCAGCCCATTGCCCATATGTATTTTCTTCCCATGATATGGGTATTGGAAGAGCTCATTGGTTTGTCCATCCGTAGGCTGGACAACTGTTCTTGTAACCTATGTAGATAGTAATGCCAAAATCCTTGTAGTAGTCATGGATCTCATTTAGGAAACTCTGTAATGATTTGGGGATTAATGCAATCAATGGAAATTTTTCTGAGGATAATTAACCTATATGTGTATCAGCAGTAGCCTTGAAAAAGTATGAAAAAGGAATTAGGCAGACTTTTGAAAATTTTTATTTCATCACAGTCTGTGTTCTTATAGTCATAAAATTGCCTCAACCATGCAAGATGCCAATGTGAATTTTGTTGATTGTTTAAAAAGCATTTGATTAAGCATAACAGAATATCACCTTTAAAGACTGTCCTCCAATAACGTATTTCCCATTCATAAGTAAAGCTCATTCAAGATTCCTTGAAAGACATTAAAACAGAGATAACTTTATTCTATTACTCTCTGGTTATTAATATCAAATCAAGCATATAAAACATCCTTGCCAATGGTCACTGTCATTGGTGAGTAGTCAGCCCAGAGTCTAAATACAGCAGGGATTTCATGTTGATCGATGATATTGTGCTGATTGCATTTGAGTCCGGAATAAGATCCTGGCTGACCAGTGGAGGGACCAAATCCATGGCCTTGGTGTCATTAGCAGCAGTTCTGACCCAATGAATTCAACTTCATTCCACTGAATTCAGCAAATATTTATTAGGTGTATACTGTGAACAAGACCTTGTGCTGGATGCTAGATATGCAGTGATAAATAAGGCACCCTTCCTGTCTCCAATGAGCTTGTATTCCTCCTAGAGACAGAGAGCTGTGCCTGGTGGGAAAATGACTCTCAATACTTACTAGCTCTGAAGTTGACCAAGTCATTTCAGGGCTGAGTCTCATCTGCCTGGTTTTCTCAACTGTCAGTTGGAGATAATAATGCCTGCACTGCCTTCTTCATGAGAATTTTGTGAGGAAAATATTTGGAAACCACCAACTTCCAAAGAAATGTAAATCATTGTTGTTTATATAATTATTTGCCATGATACGTGAACTTATCTCCTGAATTGGTGAGTTATCATCATTTTTCGAAAGAAAGAAAAAGCAGCTGAACAATTGTACTTTCCCTTTTATGAGTGATATATATATATATGAATAGATAGACCACTTATCTATTTAATTAAAAAAAACAATTATATAGAAATGTAGTTATGCCAAACACTATGCTAAGAAATGGGGATACTAGGGGCGGCTAGGTGGAGCAGTGAATAGAGCACTGGCCCTGGAGTCAGGAGGACCTGAGTTCAAATTTGACCTCAGACACTTAACACAAAAACTAGCTGTGTGACCTTGGGCAAGTCACTTAACGCCAATTGCCTTCCAAAAAGCAAAAAGAAAGAAAGAAAAAGAAATGGGGATACCAAAAAGGCCCAACACAGTCCCTGCCCTCAAGAAGCTCATAATATGTATGTATACTTATTTAAACTTTGTAATACTATCTATTTCCATAAATACATTTCTACATAATTAGTTTTCTATCTTAGCAGATAGGTAGACTGATAGATCTGGCTCATTGTCCATATCTATAGCTATCTATGTATGTGTATACATATGTTTAAATATAGTAAAACTTTTAAAATGCCACATATTTCCATAATATAATTTTACATTATTGGTTTTCTATCTAAGCAGATAGGTAGGTAGATAGACCCATGGAGAATGATAGATCTACATCTCAATGAATGTGAAAGTAGAATTATTCAGTAGCCGCCTTTCTTTTCCTTTACAAAATGATGATAGCCTACCAGTTCAGGAGACAGGTCCACAAATAATGACAATCCTCACATGAACAATAATTTGAAACCAGAAAGCATGACGTCCCCTCCCACATCCCCCACCACCTTAAATCTCCTCAGTACCCAGTCCCCTACATTCTATCAGTCAATTTTAATGGACAATTTTAAATCTAGGCTCCTGTGCTTCCTATAGAATATATAGAATTCTTATAGAACATATATTCCTATAGAATATGAATATTGGGTTAGAAGTAGATCTTAGAAAGCATTTAATTCAACATTCGTAGAGGAGGAACATAAGACTCAGAAAGAGGAAATCATTGTCTTACTGTTGTGCAAATAATCATTGATGAACCTGCCCCAAAATCCTGTTCTCTTGATACCCAGTTCAACTAAAGCTCACTGCTCCCCTCCACTCATAGTTAGCATCTCCGTAGCCCCTTTAAGAGGCCACTTGCCCCTTAAATTTGTGTTAAAACATCTAAAATGCTGTAGTCAGAGTGATGTTGTTGCTACTTTCCCTGATCTATCCAAGTTTGTTTTCTAAATTCTATTCGTGAGTGTCACCACCACATGCTTGTTCTTGCAAAATCTCAAGCGGACAGCAGGTGGCGGTGTCTCCATTAATGAAGAATTTAGCCTTAACCTTTGCCTTGCCCAGAAAAAAAAAAAAAAAATCCCCCTATCGGAATGTAATCTCCTTCCTTGCTCTAGGCCAGCAGTTTGTGACCTTTTTTTTTTTTTTTTTTTTGTCTTATGGACTCTTTTGACAGTCTGGTGAAGCCTATAGACCCCTTCTCAGAATTGTATTTTAAAATTAAAATTTAAACATTTAAAATAAAATACATAGGTGTCACCATGGATAGAGTACAGCACCTGAAGTCAGGAAGACCTGAAGAAGCCTGAGACACGTACTGTGTGACCTTGCTCAAGTCACATAACAACTGTTTGCCTCTGTTTTCTCATCCTTAAGATGGGGTGATTAATAGCACCAAACTCCCAGCATTCTTGTAAGGATAAATTGAGATAATATCTGTAGAGCACTTAACACAGTGCCTGAAATGTAATAAATGCTACCATTATCACTGTTATTGTTGTTGTTACATAGGATTACACAGAAAACCAATTATGTAGAAATGTCATTTTAGAAACATGCATATATACACACACATATGTATCGTAGAACCCAGGTTAAGAACTAATCTTGAACTCCCTGCCAGTGTATAGCCAGACCACAAGGAACTCTCAGAAGCATTGTCTTCGATGGGATTTATCTTTTGCTTTCTATTTCTGAAGCACAAAAAGACAACAGCAGTAAATATCCCCAGGGATGTGCAATGACCTGGACCAAAAACAACACACTAATTACCAGGCATCCTCTAAGAACTTGTGACCTGTACCCCATCTGTAACATTATTCTATTTCATTGCAATACAGACTTTGAGAAAAACTTGTGTTATAAGTACTGTAACTGCTCCTAGACCCCACTAGAATAAAAATAATAATAGTATATTTACATATTGTGATCATAATGATAACATCTGGCCTTTTCACAGTACTTTATTTATAGTATCAAAGCTCTTTTCCATACAGACTCTCATTGGATCCTCATCACAACCTAACTAGGTAATACAAGTACTGCAAGTATGAAGGTATTGTGGAAAGCGTGCTGAATTTGAAGTTAGAATCTGAGTTCAAATCAAAGTCTTAACAATTTATTTCCCGTCGGACAGTCCAGCAAATCAGTTCCCACTCTGACCCTCAGTCTTTTTATCTGAAAGATGAAGTTATTAGAATGTAAATATAAAGAACAAAAAAATTGGAAACTCAACATTGCATAATTATAACGACCAAGCTTGGCTCCAAAGTACAGTAGTTCTCCCCCTTCTCTGCAGAGATGGGGGAATGTGGGTGTGGAATAGTACCGAGATTGTCAGACTTAGTTCATTTGTTGGTTTTGCTGAAATGCTTTCCTCTCTCTTTTTTCACTTTTATTCTGAGTGGTGGCTCGGCAGATTTGGTGGGGAAAAGAATATAATTGGAAATGAAAGTAATATAAAAAATAATAGATATCAATAAAATATGATTGTTTCATTGTGAAGTTGGACTATTTAATATTCTTGCAACTCTCAATTTTTTAAAATTCTATGATCCCCAATTAAGCTCTTTAAATCTGGTTCCTTATCTGTAAAATTTCTTACTAAAAGTCCCGCAGCTAACAGAAGAGAGCTTATCTCGTTACACACCAGCATCTTCTTGGCATAATCCAGCAAATTATTAAACTTGATTATCAAATGTGTGTACTAGTCTAGGACTGAATCGAGATAGTTTGCCTACTCTAGTAGGGTGATGGCTTTTCTGACTTTTCTCACTAGGGCCTTTTACTTTATATTGAAAGCTAACAGTGCCACCCACATGGGGTAGCATAAAAGCTGGGTGGGTCACACCTAACCAATACACCAGGCCATGATTCCCTGTACTGCTAAGGAACCTGAGAGAGTGGATAGTTAGCAACCCTTTGAGATCTGAGCTCCAGCTCAACATTCCCAGGCCCTCTTTGACTGACTGAGAAACCTTTTTTGATGTTTATATGACTTACCTAATTCTTACTTTGTTGATAACATTTTTAAATAAAATCTGTTTGAAAGTGGGGAATATGGGTCTCCATGATACCAAAAATTTTGCTTTCAAGGGAATCGTTAGGTCATTGGCTATTGTACTATACGTACGTACATACATACATATACATATATACACTGTATATATAATTTATATTATATATATATTAATCCTATGAGTACAGTTCGGTATTTCAACTTAGTATGAAATAATCGAAGCGTAAGAAGTTTCACAATGGATTAAATTATTCCTTGGGATCCCTGTACCTTTGGACGGTGAGCTGGGTTACCTAGATTTCTTTGGTCTATGTCTTTTGTTTATGTTAGTCATTTTCAATCATGTCTGACTCATGACCCCTTTTGGGGTTTTCTTGGCCAAGATACTGGAGTGATTTGCCATTTCTTTCTTCAGTTCATTTCACAGATGAGAAAACGGAGGCCAAAAGGATGAAGTGACTTGTCCAGAGTCATAGAGCTAGCAAGTGTCTCAGTCTGGATTTGAACTCAAGTCTTTTTCACTCCAGACCTGACTTTCTATCTGCTGTCCCACCTAATTGTCCCTTTTCCCTTTAAGAGCCTCCTTAACATTTCCTTCTGAGTTGTTCTGCAGGGAGACCCTTTAATGGGGGCAGTATCATTGGATCATAGACTTGGAAGGAGCCTTCAAGGTCTTCTAGTTCACTCTGCCCCCACCCCCTTACTCTACAGAGGAGGAAAGCAAGGTCAGGAAGAATAACTGACTTACTGGAGTTGACCCAAGTAGTAAATGACAATGCTGCAGTTTGCACTTTTGTCCTATGATATACTATAGAGCATAGGATTCTTTCCAGTATATCACACTACCTGGTAGACCAGTTATTTCTCATCTCTTCCATCCTAGTTTCAGAAAATTCAAGCCAATAAAAATGTATGAAGTGCCTAAGAGATACTGGAAAGTATGACTTCCTCCCTCTTTAAATCTCTTCCCTACCCCCTGCCCCCCATACCCTAGTCCCTGTATTCTCTTATTTAAGGAATGACCAATGTTGCAACTGGAGTCTCTGAGCAGGGGAGAATGCAGCATCAAGCATGAGCATCCCAGAGACCTGAGTTCAAATCCTACCTTGGATAGATATTCACTAACTCTGGGACCCTGGCCAAGTTGTTTAAGATCTCTGAGCCTCTGGTGTAGCTAGGTGGTGCAGTGAATAGAGCACCAGCGTGGGGTCAGGAGGACCTGAGTTCAAATTTGGCCTCAAACACTTAATACTTACTAGCCGTGTGACCTTGGGCAAGTCACTTAACCCCAAATGCCCAGCCTTCCCCCCTCCAAAAAAGCAAAAAAAAATCTCTGGGCATCAGCTTATGGACTATAAAATGGAGCTCATAGCACCTATTCCACAGGGTTAGAGTGAGGTTCAGTAGAGATGAGCATGAAAGTGTTTCACAAACATTTCAGTGCTTCATAAATGTGATCTACCAATATAATTGTCAGTTCTGGCTTCTCTCTCCCCAGGTCAAATGAAACCGAGGCGCTCAATAAATAAGTGTTTATGCTGGTGTTTGGTCATTTCAGTCATGTCTGATTCTCTATTGACCCCATTTGGGGTTTTCTTGTCAAAGATACTGGAATGGTTTGCTGTTTTCCTTTTTCAGTTCATTTGACAGATGAGGCAATTGAGGCAGACAGGGTCAAGTGACTCACACAGCTAGTAAGTATCTGAGACCAGATTTGAACTCAGGAAGATGAGTCTTCCTGACACCAGACCTGACACTCTATCCACTGTGCCACCTAGTTGCCCTCATTAAATAGGTACTGATGAAAAAAGCCCGATCCCAAATTGGCAAACTGATAAGCAAGACTGAAGAGCCACATTTAGCAGAGAGCACCTGACTGGCACAATGGTCTCGTGGAGCATTTGAATCACTTTGGTACTATAAATATCATAGAATCTGACCCCCTGATTTTACAGATAAGGAAACAGACCCAGAGAAGAAGTGATTTACCCAAGGTCACATAGACAGTAAATATCTAACTAGTAGAATTGAGGCTAGAATCCAGGCTTCCCAACTCTGAGTTCCATGTTCCTTCCACCAGGATATACTAGTTATGAGCACTGTTCATAGATCAGTTTAAGAGAGGGTTTCTGGGTTTGTCTTTGACCTGTAGACATCTGACCTTCTCCAAGTTTTGTACCTTATGTGATGGGCTCTTTGCTCTTTTGAATATGAGGAAACTGAGTGACAGTTATGTCACTAGCTTCCCTTCCAAGATGAGTTTGTTAACAGGCTCTTTCTGGACATGTATGCTAATTATCCTAATCTGTTGCTTTCTACATGAAGAGAGATGGAGAGCTCGTCCCCTCCCCTGCCATTGTAGTGATCCATGAAAAATATGGATAGATTTAAGATACAAACATTTCATCCAATATATGCATTTGTGCTCATCCTGGATAGGAAGGAACATGTTGACATATCCATAGCTGTTAGTTTTAACTGCCTCAATTTCCTTCTTTATAGAAGAGCCCACCAGGCAATGTAGAAGGCTTGGGGAAAGTCAAATGTCTTCATTGCAAGGATGGACCCAGTGTCCTTGGTGTGTTTATATGTTAGAAGTGTTCACAACATAGATAGGTCAGAAGATAACCTTCTGTGGCTTAATGCCTTGAACACCTCACTATCTCATTTCACGGGATCAGAGCATGATACCTTGGAGACCACCTGCCTAGTCCAGTCTTCTCATTTAATGGAAACTGAGCCCCAGGGAAGTGGAGTGATTTATTGCCTACATGTTTATTGACTGACTGCCAGTAAAAAGCAGAGGGGATTTGAACCTACCTTCACTACCTCCAGGTCTAGCATACTTTCCTTATAGCACATTTGAGTCAAGTCCTGAAGAGGTCAATCAGCTGATCCATCCCCCTGGTTCTTTGATTCGAACAAAGGATCTGTCCCCAGCTATTTCAGATCCAAGTAGGTATCCATGCCTTCTTATCAGGACTAATCTCTGGGCTGTATTTATCTCCTATCTCTGCAAGAAAGAACCTCCCACGTCCTTCCTTCCTTCCACCCTGTCCTCCAGCCCAGAGTGGTCTTTGCACTCCTCCTAATATATACAAGGTTCTATATAAAGTATTTCAAATGGGAACCTCACAGGCTCAGGGAAAATATAGGATTTAGGGTGAGGCATCTTGGGTCAAATCCCAGAAGGTCCACTACTTATGTTTGTGACCTGGGATGAGTCACTTCCTTCTCTAGACCTCACTTTTCTGCTCTGTCAAATAAGAGGGCTGGACTAAATGGCCACCAAGATCCCTTCCAACTCTAAATCGTATAGACCTATAATCTTATAGAGTGGTATGGCTCCAACTGCCCACCCAGAGGGCAGAGACAAAAGAACAAAGTTGTGTGGTAGAAAAAGTGCTGAATTGAGAGTGCCAAAGGACCTGGTCCAGAATTCCAATTCTACTCCCTGGGTGACCTTGCAATAGTCATAACCTATCTCGGCCTCAATTTTCTTCATCTCTATACTGAGGGAATTGGACCAGATGACCACCAAGGGCCCTTCCAATTTTCCATCTGGGATCCTTTATTTACCACTTCTCTATGTTGCCACCTCCAGTAGTACTGATGTGGCTGGCCACTGGACCCAGATGGCTCCAGAGGAGAAAGTGAGGCTGGTGACTCTGCACAGCCCTCCCTCACTTAAATCCAATCCACTTGCCAGTCATGGCATCACCTCCTTGATGAAAATGAAGGACAAACAACAACCGTGTTGTTTACAGGGAAGCAGCAGTTATAAGATCGTATCTAGTGAGCCAGATAGGACTTCAGAGGTCATTCAGCCCAATTTCTTCTTGGAAAGGAATACTGGTATTTAGGTGAGCCAGTCTCCTGTAATTCCCACTGCCCTCAGGCTGAGGGAGCCCAGGGGCCGTTCCAAAGCTGGACTTCCTCAACTAAAATGAAGGCTATCTTTCCTTTTCTGCCGAGTCCCCAAGGCACTACTGGACACAAGAATTAAAGGCTAGAAGATCCCACCTTGGGGCACCTACCCAGGAGACATACAGGCAAAAACATGTGGGTACATGTGTGTGTTTACATGTGTGCATATATGTACACCTATACATTTTATATATGCAAATATACAGTCTATACATATATCTTTACAAAAGAATTTAATATCTCTATAAATAATAAAACCTTTTACCTTCACTAAGTGCATATCTTATATGTTTATAGCCTATGTATTATATAGTAGTTATAGACCATGTATGTCTCAGAGAGCGAATAGCTTTCAGTTTCATGTGGAACATATTTTTAATAGTATATATCTTGTTATAATAATTGTGTTAGAATTAAATTTAAGAAGAACTATGGAAAATATCGAGAATATGTAGGATTAGAGGAGGATGTTGGCCCATCCTATAGCCAAAGCCAACATAACTGATAGATTTCCATCTCAAACTTCTAGAAACAATCACACCAGAAGGACTCCAGCTGCATTGGGCGGGCCTTCTCTGAAGGGAGAATATAAAGAAAGACATGCACTACTGAATGAGAAAGTGTGGTTGGGACTGCATTTGTGAATATTGTGCCCACAGTAATGAGATCACAGATCTAGTGAAATACCAAAGATTTGGAGTCACTTTGGTGACCATCTATCTAGCCCAACACCCTTATCTTACAGCGGAGGTCCAGAAATATCTCATGATTTACCCCAAGTCTCAAAGCCAGAGATTGATAACCGATCTAGAAATCAGAGCCCCTGATGCTCATACAGTCTAATTTTCTATACACTCCATTGTCTTCTAGTACATACCTAACACTGCAGCGTTCTGGGATGTGTGTGTGTTAGAAATTATGTGTTTACAGCCATCCACGTAAACCTTAGGCATACACTCTCAGTATCTTATATGTAGCTGGACTTCTGTACACACCCATCCCTGACCACACTTTGATGACCAAGAGAAGGCATAGGCGTTGTTTGAAAGCAATTTTCACAGTGCCTAACTGTGACTCCTATGTAACAAGCAGAATTTCACAGGCTTGGAATGAGGTTTCTCTCGCCAGCATAGACTAGGTCCCAGACCACACTTTTTCCTTCCCAAGAAACTGGGTCCGGTGGTGTAGGCAGTGCAGCTGATAAGGGCAGAGACTCCTCGAACATGGGGAAGATCAGAGGATTCCCTAATCTATTTAGCTAGCTCTTGACATCCCTTCCTGGGACTACTAAATCCTAAATCAGAGGCCCTGGCTCCCCATCCCTTTCTTCACTATAATATTCCTGGGCGATTGCTGCTGGAGATGAGAAGTTAGGCAGATGAGAAACCAGGTGAATTGGGCCAAGCTGAAGCACTAAGATGAGTTTTAAATACCAGGGAGTTGGGGAGGGGGAGGATCTCCTCACTCCGGGAAGATTTCTGAGAAGCAACAGAATGTCTCTGGAGCCCCTGCTTGCTGGGAGAAATAAGGGCGGGAAAGGGTGGGAAAGAACAAATAAACAGGGAACACCCCATAGGCTGATGCGCCTGATCGGGTGGAGGGAGGCAGAGGCAGAGACCTAGAGAAAGGTGTAGGAGTGTGCCTCACTCGTCAGCCCATGGCAGCAGCCAGGTCTTCTTTCAAGATTTAAGGTTTTTGCTCATCAAACACAGCTCCCACCAGCACTAGCCTTATAACTGAGGAAGATCTATTTCTCTGTGGGATTGGGGGGTGGGGGGTGGGATGGGAATCTGAAGGGTTTTTTTCTTCTTAAAACTGGTTTAAGGAGTGGGGAGGGCAAAGATTTCTCTCCATGACTTCTTGGGGATTGATGGAAGGTGGGGGAAGGGGGCGCAGTGGGGGCAATCTTACAATTTGATGAGACTTCTCTCTGAACTCCAACCGTCCTTCCCAAATTAAGTGAAGGTAGTCTGAGGAAAAGAATTCCGGGGCCATTTAGAGACACGGCAACACACAGGGAAAGACCCTGAGGAGAAGGCAAGGGAAGGAGGGATCACTGGGGCCTGCATTTGGTCGTCTCTTTATCTCTCGTTTATAGACAGCTGTTTGTTTGGGGCATTAATTGTCCGGGTGAGTTTATTGATAATTCTGATGTAACAGAACTCGGAAGAAATTACCCTCACGTCCAAAATGTCAAGGCTGAAAATAACCAGGTACAGAGCTCACGACCCTAAGACAGGGAGAGACTGTGGTGGGTCTAAATGCTGCAACCCAATGACATCTACTTTATTCTGTTTGTTTTACTAGAGGGGAAAGGAGCGGAAGGGCTACAAATTGAGGAGGGGGGTGAGCAGCATTTTGAAAATCTTTTTTCCTTGCATTAATATATATATATATATATATATATTTTTAGGAAAATGTTCTCTGGTTCAAAATGAAACTTTCTTCTTTTCTGCCCTTTCATCCCCTTCTCATTCCAGGGCTCCATGATCTGGATCTGATTTTAGACTTTTCCAAGTTTGGGGAAACCAAACCGAAAAGAGGGACACACAGGAAGGAAGGACTCCTTTAATTTCTAGGGGCCAGTGGGCTGTCTCTTTTCAACAAAGAAATTCATTTGAGCGTAGATGAAAAAGTATCAAAATCTGAAAATATCTTTCTTTTTAAACAACAACCATAATGAATTCACATTTATGTAGTGCTAGAAGGTTTCCAATGCTGAATCAACATGGAAATTCCTAAGGGGAAGGGGAGAATTAAAGATTCTATTTCCACTTTTGGAATGGAAAAAAGAAGGTCTCTGGTTTTCCTTCGAATTGTTAAGTGATTTCTTTAAAGCAGGAGATACAATTTAGAAAGGAACAGAGACCAGGAATAGAATCCCAAAATCTGAAGGCTGGAAGGGACTTTTAGAGACTCTATCTATAATAACTGTTAGCTCTGGGCTAGAATACCCAAAGATAGTAAGTGAATGGGACAATGGAAGGATTGTTGAAATGATCCGGAATCATTAGAAACAAAAAGTCTAGGGCGGCTCCTTTCTCCCTGGAGGAGTTTGCACGATACTCTTAAGTCCCACTGCTGGTAAAAGACTCTTGGTGTTTTATTTATGGTTCATACAAGTGTGAAGACCATGTACAAATGCTATACATGTTTTTATTTTTGTTCTATTTTTTTTAAAGGGTACACAAGGGGCACGTCATTAGTTACCATTTTATACAGTGCAGAAGAAAGCTTAAAATAGGTGTCACAAATGCTGCCCGGCGCAGCCAACATACAAAAAAAGGGGGGGGGGGAGATAGTCCTTCATTATATATATATTTATATAAAACATATGTAAATTTGTCTTTACACAGATGCGACTTTGTTTCAAATTTACAATGGATAGCTACAAAAAAAAAATAAATCTACACGGCAAATATTGCCAACGAGGTACACACCATTTAATACTGATCCACGGAGCCGACGTGGTGTTTCGATTATTAGAAAAGAAAAAGTAGAATAAATAACAGGATGAGCCTTGCTATTTTTTTTTAAAAGTGCCTTAATCTTTCTGTGTCCCGGCGATCCTGAATCCACTTTGGGATTAGTAGCTTTTCTCTTAAATCCTAGCCAACCGCTGATTTTCAGCCTCCAGAGCCCAGTGCTCAGTCTTGGACCAGAAAGTTTACAGTAGAGATTCGAAAGGAGTCGTTTTGTGAGAGTGGAAAACAAACAAAGAGGCCCACGAATGATGCGGAAAAGGTCACACCGGCTGTTGGGGGAAGCAGAACAGAGGGGGAAGTCTAACACCGGCTACGGACTCACTTCTTTGGCTCGAAGTAATTTGGTTCTAGGTTTAATTTTAATTTTTTTTTTTTTAAGTAGAGAGTGGTTTCAGAAAATAGAGTTTGTGTATAAGTTCCACTCGGGATTGATCTGAAGAGAATCCGGGCTAAGGGGCTAAGACAGAACAATTTCTTGGCCCAGCATAATGTGGTGTTGGGGGAAAATACTCTTTATAAGACATTCTTTCATCAACTCAACAACAACGACAGAAAAAGATAAATATTCAAACCGACAAAATCAGAGTCTTTGATAATTATTGGATTTCACATATCCCCACCCTCACCAACCCGCCGTCCTTCCTTGCCCAAATTCTCGTCCCTGGAGGAAAGAGAGGGGTAAAAAAAAAATAAAATAAAATAAAATAAAGAATAGCAGATTTTTCCTCACACTTTTTGGGTGTTCCCCAAACACAGCACCTTGCCATCCGGATCCGGTGGGGCTGGTTCGCTCCAAAAGGATCTGAACATCGATTCTCAAATACTGACAGTCACACTAGGTCCCAATCTACACTAGAAATGGAAATTGGAGCCTTGGGGAGGAGGTGGGGATGAGGAGCAGGAGTTTGGAACTGCTTTCACCACCGACCTGGTACTTTCCCTTCGGATTTCCTTTCCCTGTTGGTCCCAAAGGCCAAACTCTTCCTCTCCTGCTGATGGCTTATACCTCAAGAATTAATCAGTTTCTTTTTTTTTTTCTTCAGTTTTTAGAAGTCCCTTCACTCTGTGATGGGGAAGGGGGCGTCTTTTGTGTCACTGCAGGGCTGCCTGCCCAGTTATCACATAACACAGGGCTTGATGTCCTGGTAGGTCACTTGTTGGTGATAGTAAGACCCGCTACTTGCTGAATGCATCGAGGAGGAGGCCATAGCATTGAAAGAAAAGACAAACTCCTTTCGGTCACACATGCTTGGCGACTGAGAGTGATAGCGAGGGATTCCTGGGAAGGGAATAGAGAGAGGGAAGGAAATAAATGTACATACATTACAATATATACATATATGTATGCAATATCTATACACTATACAACAAATACATATATACATACACACATATGTTTAGGTTCGAAGTTCTATGTCTTAAAAGAGAAAGCAATTTGTAGGAAAATACCCCCGTCATCCTCCCCTTAAACAAACACACACGCACATGGAGCAGAGAAGAGATGAAGGTGAGAGATGTAGACAGGGAAAGTAGCCCACACTACCTTTTTAATGTCAGGACTGGAAGGGAAAGAAAGGGAAATCTACTACCTTCTTTCCCAGGTCGCTCCGGAACTAAAAGAATTGACTGCACCCGGCCTTTCTAATCCCTACTCTCCTAGGGCGCCCGGCTAGAGTTAATCTGGCGGCAAAGGGTCTGCAGGACACATTGAGGCTTGGAGCCTCTAATCTAGTCCATCCAATGCTTCTGGCTGCTCTAAGATTCCCCTGAGGTTCTCAGAGATTGGAGAAACTATGTGGGTGTTTGTGTGAGGGGCAAAAGAATGGGTCTAGGCGGGGTTGAGAGATTGTGGGCCACCTGTCTGGCAAAGGGAAGTGGTCAGGTCCCAGGGGACACCTCCTCTGGGTCTGAGATCCCAGGCTATGAAATATTTCAGAATAGACTACTGCCCTATTCAGCCCTGGCTTCTAAGAGAGCCCAGCACTCCAATTGGAACAAACTGCTCCTCTTTCCGGGGGACAGCAGTTAAGGAACCCTGGACTGACCTTTGCATTATGGGCTGATCCATCGGGCAGCTCCCAGAATGAGGGATTTGGGGAGGAGGTGAGGACAAGAACTGAAGTGAGGCAGAAATGTTTCAGGCCAAGTTACCCAGGGCAGAAGTCGAAGCATTCAGGAAGGACAGAGGGTTGAGGAGGATGCTAGAGCCCTTTACACGGCCTGAATATGTTCAAAATTTTGTCCTATAGCTCAGTTCAAAAGCTCCACTCTTTAAGGACAGCTGTTATCACCCCCCTCCCCAATATACAGCAAAAGGAGGCCACTCTGGTTGGGAGTCCCCTCTGGTTGGGAGCCCCCATACTCCTTCAGTACTACTACTAATCAAACCAGGAGCATCCTGGTTTCAGGGAAGCCTTAAGTGACAGGCCTCTGGCTAAGTCCAGACAGTTTCCAAAACAAGGCCTAAGAAGGGAGAGGATTGGCAATGAGCTGGGGGTTAAGGAGAGAGGGAGATATTTTTAAATCTTCCTTCCCTGGATTCAGATGGGAGTCTCCCTGTGGAGGGTGCACTTGGTCTTGAAACCTGGAGCCTAAGAAACCAGCTGTGGGACCTCATCTAGCTAGCCTCTTCCCCGAGAGTGACAGTGAGGCCTGCCTGTGCTTTACCCTAACCTCAATAAAGAAAAAGGATGCCCTCCTAACCCTGAGCTGTTGTATAGAGCAGTCTAGTCTTGCATCCACAAACACTCTGAGGCCCCTCCGGACTCCCCCCAAAAAAAACTCTTGACCCTCCTGGCCTACCTCCTCCTCTCAGACCCAGGGCTCAACTCCTGGGAAGGCAGAATTACTCTCCCTGGCTGTTCGGGTCATTCAGGAGGAGCTGGGCCTGAATAACAGAGAGGCCCTGGGCTTCTGGCTTAGTTTTCAAGTTGCTTTCTTTAGAAAATCTAAAAAGTCCATGGGGTCAAAACCTCAAGCAATTAACAGTGGGCTTTTTCAACGTCGCCAGGATCCCAGAGCTTCGGCCAGCAAAGAGGCAGGGGTCTAGAAGGGCCTGTGGACGGCAGTACAGAACTCCTTTCCTGGGCTCAAACTGAGAATCATAGATTGCCGCCAAGTTCCAAGTTTTGGAAAGAGAAGGGGTCGGGAAGGGGGCCTATTTGAACATGAATGAACATATGTGTGTTTGAAGGAATGACATTTGAAGGAATGCACCAAGTGCCTACAATTCACCAGCGTCTTTTCCACCCATCCTATATATAGATAACTCAACTTTCTCTTTTTAATGTATTAATGGATATATAGTGGATTAATATACAGGCAAGGTCATGGACACACACACACAC
>NW_027185771.1:10396373-10402025 GCF_028583685.1 Petaurus breviceps papuanus
CTCTCTCTCTCTCTCTCTCTCTCTCTCTCTCTCTCTCTCTCTCTCCCACCCCCTCCTTTTCCCGCTCCTCTCTGGCCCTCCCAGAAGAGCAGGAACCAGCTGAGAGCCAAGCCAGAGCCAGAGGGACAAGCTCTTCACAGAAACCCTAGGGACAGCAAAGAACCCCCCTTCCGATTTGGGGAGCCAAGGGAAGGGAGAGTTAAAGGGCGAGAGGGCTGTGCTGCTACAGTCTCAAACAGCCTCGGAGGACCTCGGCGACCCCCACAGAGTCTAATACTCCTGCCCCAGCCGCTGCTTCCCAAAGAAATCGCTTGTCACAACAGCGGCCCTGGGCTCTACTCCCTCAGCCGAGCTCGCCTTTAACTTTATCTCTTGTCAGCTGCATCTGTCGGCTCCTGACAGTCAGTCAGACGTAAGGAGCTAGAGGAGTTCCCCCGCCCCGACCTCCCCCGCGTTCTCTCCTTCCCTCCCCCCGACCCACCCCCAGCCTTACTCTGGTGGGCACTTAAAGGGACCTTCACACTCCCCTTCCCTCTCCCCACCGAACGGTGGCTCTCATCCAGATCCCGCCCCCCAACTCTATCTACCAGCCTTCCAAACGATTGTTAATGGACGAACGAATACCAGGCGGTTCTCTCCACGCTCGCGTCCCCACGTCCGTCCCCCGACCCCCACCCCCACCTTCCTGAACTGTTCAGGCCAGAGGAAAACGCAGAGCCATCAATAGACTTTCCAACCCCAAGCTCTTTCTTCTCTGCCCCACCGCCCCGGGATCGCAGACACCTCCATGAAGTCCAGGCCATTATTTTCTCTTTGGTGGAGGTCCCTCACTACCAACTTCTCACCCCCACCTCAGGGGGACCCCTTAATAGGATCGCTCGGAGGAACCCTTTCTCTGGTGGCTGCCAAATGCCTTGCTCCGCCTGAATTTTCAGAAGCCCCAAAGTCCTGGGGTTCCCTGAATCCAGGCTAGCCGCGTTCCTGGGGAAAACGAAAGCGCGGCCAGTCGCTTTGTCTGCGGCCGCGCAGTTGGCTCGGGACTGCTGTGAACTCTGTGGTTCCCACTAAGCGGGCAGAGGGCCGCAGCAACTCCAACGTTTGGCCTCAAAGCCGAGGGAAGCAACGAGTCCTGGCCCAGGCCGGTCTGGAGCGCGCAGATCGCTCGGTTCCCGGGCCAAGCCTTGGAGTTCCCCTGCTTAAAAATCAAGGGTCTAATTTCTAAGATAGGGGGAAACCTGGCAGGATGTTTATACAGTCCAGTGTAAACATGTTCTCGGAGATTCTTTAATAAAGAAAAAAATCCGCGAAAACGGGCAGTTCTTTCCATGCCCCCTTTCTGCTACATTGGAATCGTCTGGGCAGCCTATCTGGCGGCTTGTTTAGATTTTTGTAATATAAATATTAGTGCGGGGTGCCGGGACTCTGACTGGAGCAGCCCGCGTGCGCGCCCCGCACGTTTAGCCCCGCGCACACTCTCGTGCGCGCGTGTGCACACCCAGTCACTCTAGGGCAGAGGGAGTGTGTTTGTGTGTGTGTGTGTGTGTGTGTGTGTGTGTTGGGGGGGGCGATTGGAGCAAGGGGCGGGGGAGGGGGCCGAGGAAAGAGACAGTCGCTGCACTGCAGCCCCAGCGTCGGAGCCGGCTTCTCAGCAGGCAACCGTTGCACACCAGGCAAGGTAAGTCACTTGGGACTTGGGGCATTCTGGGCTTGGGTAGGTGCGCGGTCTAATCTTTTCACTGTGTGCGCTGTTTCTGGCTCTCTCGCTTGGGGCTAGAGAAGGGAAGGGAAGCGCAGCTGCAGGAGCGCGACATGGTGACGCGAGGGGAGCGCGGCGGGAGGTTTGGGGTTCAGGGAAAGCTCAGAGAAAGGTAGGTTTTCACGGGTCATTGCTAGCATCTGAGGACAGATTGTTGGGGACAATTGCTTTGCACCGACTGGGGTGAAAGCCCAGCGCCGACAGCTGGATCGGCGTGTGCGCCCACACTTTAGGTGAGTTCCCCGCCGGCCTCCCAGCGCTTTTCAAAAGAAAGGATGCCTATCGTGTTTCCCCAAGGGCCCTCCTCCCCCCCTTTCCCCCTCCCTTATTCTCCACCTCCCTCTTCAGCTCAAAGCCTTGGCGGGGAGACGCGAAGTCGCCTTTGGGGCGCCTGGAGAGTCTGTGCTGAGGGCCGGGCCAAGTGGCTTCCCAGCGCCTAGCCCCGATCCCTGACTTCCAGCGGTGACAGGGAAGGAGGCTTCCCGCATTATACCACGTCCCAGAAGACTGGATTCTCAACCAATCCTCCCAGGTTCTGGGCTCCATCCGACCTCCCCTCCCCCACCTCAGTACTGCACGCACACACATACACACACATTAAGACACACTGCTTTCTTAACTCTCCCTCCCTCTTCTTCTCTCCCCCCCTCCCACATCCCCGCCCCAAGTCCCCGCCCCCCACCCCGGGGGAACTCCGCGGCGGCCGTGGGCCCTCTAGGACGCCGGATTCCCTTCTGGGACACCCCACCCCCCCCCGCCAAACGGCAGCAGCTGCAGCAGCAGCAGGGTAGGAGACGGGAGCGCATGGGAGGCTAGTCCAGGGGAAGTGGGGTCGCTGCTGACGTTTCTCGGTAGCGAATCCTGCGTCCTAGAGGGCAAACAGAGGGGGAGAAGTTCCCCCGGCCTCCGCGGAGGAACTTTGGGGAGGGGAACCTGGACTACACTCTGTGTTGTGAGAGAGGGAGAGAAAGAAGTTTTCCCTAAACCCCGAAGCCAGATACTGCCTACATTCTGGGTGGATTCTGAAACCAGGCCTCTTCCATAAGCTCCGGGGTGAACGTCTAAAGCCAGTCTCGGTGGCCTTAGCAAGTTAACCGTAGAAAAAGAGACCAACCTAGCCACCAGTCCCATGCTGGCCAAGGTTCCCAATCTCTAGCCCACCCTCCAACATCCTGGGCCTCATGAGGGAAAGGAGAAGGGTGGACTTCTGGTTATCCCATAACATCATCTTCATGGTTTTTCCCTCTGCCCCGCCGTCCCCTATTTACTCAGGATACTCAATCTGAAAGGCTCCGTATATGTCATTTAGCTTCTACTGTCTTTGGAGTTGTAGTGACTGGGCATGTGTGTCTAGTTTGGGGTACGGGGCAGGAAACGTTCTTTCAGTAGACGCCTTTGAGTACATACGCCGAGGGAGTACTGGAAAGCTGTTTGCCGCTTTTCCTCTAGGATGACAAAAAAAAAAATCCTGCCTTGCTAAAGAGGGGGAACAGCAGCACTCAATATGACCAACAAGTAAATTAGGAGATTCATTCCATTCCAAGGCATCCCTGCCAATGAGAATTTTCTTTAAAGGGTTCGTTTCCCCAAACCTAATCAGGTTGGCTATGGGAAATATTTGGGGAAAGGAGGAGGAAAAAAGGAATTGCTCTCTTAGCTATTAAGGGAGAAATCAGGCTCACTCAGGGGATAGCTTGGACATAGTTTTCCATGTTCACAGAATATCAGAAGGGACCTTAGAGAACATCTGGTCAAACTTCTTGCTTTACAGATGGGGAAAGTAAGGCCCACGTGGGGGATATAACTTGCCTGAAGACAGAGAGACAGAGACAGAAGGAGAGACAGACAGAGACAGAGATGGAGAGAGAGAAACAGAGAGATGGAAAGAGAGAACAGAGAGAGAAACGGGAGGAGAGAGAGAGAGAGAGAGAGAGAGAGAGAGAGAGAGAGTAGAGAGAGAGATGTAGAAAATGGAACCTAGTTCTCTTTAATAGGGTGTTCTTATATCGAATTCTCTCATTTTACTTTCTTTCATATGTCTTTCTCTGAAAACGGATGCAGAGATCGAGAAGTGGAGATGCTGCTATAGTCCTTTGGAAGGAAAGTCACTTTCATTAAACGGTGTTTTACTCAGAGACCCTCACCTCCACAGGCCTCACAACAGCATCGGGGAGGGTCCCTGACAGAGAAACCGACAATTTAATTGCCTATAGAGCTAAGCTGCTACTATGTAGAGGACTAACCCTTTAAGCCAGATTCTGTTTGGGGGATACTGGGGACCAGCTCAAGAAACTGCAGAATCATTGGTGTTTCCCAATAGAGGTCTGAAGTCTGGAGGAGAGCCAAGATGGATATTTTCTCTGTTAGCCTGCGCTGCCCCAGACCAGAGACCAAGGGCTAGGTGTCATGCATTGGAGAGCGCAGATTCTCTTTGACCAACCAACCAAGCGGTATAAACAGGAGCCTCCTTCCCCCAAGAATATCCAGACAGATAAAATATACTAAGTAGAGGGGAGGCCCAGGAGCAGATGTTTAGTGTTCACCTAAAAATCTATATGGGCATTAAAACCTGACCTCCACTCTTATTAGTCTTACTGCCCAGCAGTCTAACCTCAATTTAAGGGGGGAGGGGGGCGGAGGATCGGGTGTTTTGTGTAAAAATAGACAAATCAGAAACTTCTTCCTTTTTCCTGGACCGAAGGTATTTTTACTGGCTAATTGCTTAAGTGAACTCGACTCTGCAGCAACCGAGCTTGTAATCCGAGCATGGAAATGGATCTAGGTGGAATTGTTACACGCAGTCTGTACAGCGGGTGCTCCCCTGCAGAAGGAGCCGCGTGTTTATCAGAGAGCGAGGACCACCCACAGAGAGGGCACCGGCAGGCGCGCGCCCCTCTTCTCTCCCCCTGCTTTTCATTAACGCCAGTGACTTCACTCACAGAAAGCATCCCCCGCATCCCCCAACCGCCTCCCGCCCCCACTCAGTCCTGCCCAGCTTTCAGAGCCTGCTCCCCAGCCGGAGTGCCCCCTCCCCTACCCAAGTTCTAGCTTTAGCCCCTTGCAAATTGATCCCTAAACGTTTACATAAGGTAGGAAGGGAAGAGGCGGGAGTGGCCGGGCTAATTCAAGCCCGGGAGATGAGGAGATTGGCATTTGGCGAATTTATACAAGACTTCAAGGCGTTGACAGGAAAGCGATAGAAGACACAGACATATTTCACATCTGTGAAATATATGGCGTGAATATATATGTATATGTATACATTTATACTCACATAATTATATGATAGCTGTGTTTAACGAATTTCATGCGAATGTGCGTGTATCATGGAAGGAGTTAATAGACTGAGCGTGATGTGGGTATAATGTAGCTTGGTTATGTGTGCAGCACAGCATGGGGAGACATTTATAATACAATGGCCTTAAATAGTCTTGACCTTATGGATAGACAGACAGACAGACAGACAGACAGACAGACAGACAGACAGACAGATAGATAGATAGATAGATAGATAGATAGATAGATAGATAGATACATAGATAGATAGATAAGAGATAGGTATGAGAGAGAGAATGCTAGAGAGTGATATTAAGGGCATTTCCTTGGCTCCACTATCCCCGTCCCCAGGCTCCACCAGCCAATATTTCTTTAAAAAAACAAAAACAAAAAAAACAGAACTGTAACCAGGGAGCTTGGAACAGACAGAGAGCGTGAGGTCTAGCTCTTCCTTAAGCGGCAAGTTAATTTCAGTGGGTATCACTCTCCAAGTTCTCATATTTTGAGAACACTGACTTCACTTATTCCTCCATCTAGGCAGATGTCCATGAATGAGGTGGGGGTAACCTTTCTTTCCTTCCTTCCTTCCTTGCTTGCTTCCTTCCTTTCTTCCTTCCTTC
>NW_027185771.1:10402125-10403142 GCF_028583685.1 Petaurus breviceps papuanus
CTTCCTCCTCCTCCTCCTCCTCCTCCTCCTCCCCATTTTTCTCTACTTTATAGCTAAGGTCTTTTTGTTTCTCTTTTGCCCAGATTCTGTTGGAAGTATCAGACCATCCATCCCTCCTCCTGTGTGTCACAGGCAAGGTTGATCCACCCTCCCCAGGTTCAAGGCTAGACTTACTTAGGGAGATGGAAAGGTGACTTTGAGCATTTGCACCATCTTTCCTCCAATGGGGCAAGTCCCTTTGCTGCAACCCCAAGAGGATAGGTTAAAACAAACAAAACAACACAAAACAAATAAAAATGCTGTCCTTTTATGAAAAGTCGAATTGACCTTTGCAAGCCATATCAGTAAAGGAGGTAAACCAGCAATGGCAGAGACAGTTGGTAGTAATAGGCAGAAGCAAAGAGACTTGCCCCCCAAAACTGTAGGGGCTGAGGTATGGGGTGCAGCTGTTGTTTCGTTCCCCTGCAAGAGAGGGTAGGACAGTTAATCTCCCTCTATCAACCCTACATTAAGGAGAGGTTCATTTTTTGGTCAGGGGGGAAAAAAGCATTGTGTCTCTGCTGTTTTAGTCCTGAGCTTGCCCCTTCCACTTGGCCCTTTTAGCAGAAAGCACACATTTTCCATGACGTTCTTCAATGAAATATTTGACAACATTACAGCCTAGGAATTTACAGCCCTCTTCACTGCGAGATTTTTGGGAGTTTTCTGGCATTAGCAGCACACACCACTCCATGGAACAGAAACCAGCCCTAAAGATATTAACCTCACAGGGTTACTATTTCGATCCCATGTACAATCTCCAGGGCTCCATCTCTTCCCACAGAGATTTTTTAATACATCTCAATGTATTTTTATCCCTGCTCCTTACGGTTGCTTTTTGATAGAAACCTAAAATATTTTCCTTTAAGCATGTTGGGGCTGCCTTCTCCCAATGAAAGAAGCTGATCAAAGAGGGAGAACAGAGAGAAACAGGGGAGAGAGAGAGAGAGAGAGAGAGAGAGAGAGAGAGAGAGAGAG
>NW_027185771.1:10404010-10415623 GCF_028583685.1 Petaurus breviceps papuanus
GAGAGAGAGAGAGAGAGAGAGAGAGAGAGAGAGAGAGCTACTTCCACATGTTAACTTATAGAAGCTATATGCTCTTGCTGCAAATAAATCCTGGCTGAAAAGGAAAAGAAGGAGAGAGAGTGAGGAAAAGACTAGAAAAAAATGGATTTCAATGAAATGACCAGAGGGGAAAGGTGAAATGAATAAGTCAATTAGCATGGGCCAGGATTTTGAACATTTTCAGGGTTTCATTCCTAAGGCAGAAGACATTTATCCTCAAACCTATAACTGTGTCTGTATATATTCATAAGTTTCTCATATATTCTCATTATATACAGGTTGTCCCAAAAATCTTAGTGCAGCTTTAAGCTACTTAAACTAAATGAACTATGACTTTTGGGACATCCTGTATAAGATATATAAATATCTATTTGTACATATTCAAACATACGGGGTTTCGTTGTGCCAACTGTATGTTTAGATGAGGTGAAAAGTTATAAAAGACAGACTTTGTTTTCCTAGAAAAGAGACAATTAAAGAGTGGCAAGAGATTCAAGATGGTTTTGTAAAAGAAATGGCTTTCTTTTGCCTGTGTCTCCAGTGCACATTCAACCCCATTCCTTTTGGTGTGATCAACAAAAAGAGGGGCACTTGGATTTCCTATAGCAAAGAGAACCCATCCATGTGTATGGAAATCAATCATTTATAGTCACTCCTCCCGTACTTTCCCAGTTATGTTTCCCTTTGAACTGGAACCCAAGAACTCATTAGCCCTCCAAGACAACAGCTAGAGGCTAACAACAGTGGTCTTCTCAAGAGTGAGGATTTGCACTCATTTCATCAGCAAAAGGTATATGTGTATACTAGCATGTGCGTATGCTCTAGATTTTACCTATTGTGTATTCCAGCAGAAAAAGGTTTTCAGAACTGAGTTGAAATCGTTTAAATTACACATATATTTTTCAAAGCAAATGGAGAGAGCTTTTTAACACTCCACTACCTGCCCCGCCCCGCCCCACCCCCATCTTGCCCCGGGGCTCCTGGAACACGGGCCGGTTTTTAGCACCAGGCACAAAACACTGCTACAAAGTCTGTGGTGGGAAAGAAAAACAGAGACAGAGAGGAGAGGGAGGGAGAGAGACGAGACAGAGAGAGACAGAAAGTGAGAGGAGGCCAGGCAAAGAAAGACAATATGGAGCGACAAATGGAGAGACAGCATACAAAAAAAGAACCCGATTAGTCCAGTTAAAAGTTGTCTAGATGAGCATTTGACTAGAGACCAGGGGTTACTCAGAAATAAAGCCAGAGACCAAGAGTAAGAGACAGAATGAGAGAGAGCGACAGGACATGGGGAGATACAGAGAGACAAGAAATAGAGGGAGATTTCTGCTAATCCAGTTCTGACAAAGCATTTAAGGAGAGACTGAGGCAGCAAGAACAATAGGGCACAGAGACTCTGGGAGAAACTAAAAGGGAGACTGACAGGTCCCTGCCAATACAGGTCAAAGTCCTGTATAACCATTCGAAAAGATTCAGAGAGAGGGGGACCAAACGATGGGGAAAGAACACAGAGGGAAGCATCTAGATAAAGGGACACACAGAAAGGAAGCTGGATCCCAGCCATGCTGATCCATTTAGGAGATTTATATTTGAAATATGTTTTCTACTGGCAGGTAGAGAAGAAAGGAGAAAGTAAAGCAAGGCAACACAATACTATCTTTCTCGCAATTTTTTTTGTTTCCTCTTGAATGTCTTGCAATATCGGATGGTCAAAAGAGATACTTGAATGTGGAGAAAGCTTCAGATAATCTATAGGTTTCAACCTTCGCAGCAACGTCCCCCCCAAAAAAAAGAGGAGGAGGAAGGAAGGGAAAAAAAGAAGGAAGAAAGGAAGGAAAGAAGGGAGGGAAGGAGATATAAAGGGGTCAGGGAGAAATGGAATTGGTTTTACCTCCCAGGATGTGTACACCAGCCCCACCACAGTGCTCCACGTCACAGCTGGCCCAGGAAAGAAACTCGCCCAGGAGCCACGTTCTGCTCGTTCCTCCACCCCCACTCCTTTCCACCCGTACCTGATTTGATCCCCGACCCTAGGAGGAGTTTGGCAGGTACTGAGCCATGCAGGGTGGTGCCTGGTGCCAGACACACTCTCAATACTGTCAGCAAACAACCCCTGATTCCAGGGGTTCATCTACCAGCTAGCATTGGTTTGAGCTCTCTTTGGGAGGGAGAACGAAGCTCCCAGAGTCGGGCCGGGGAGGAGGTGGGAGATGGAGAGCAATCCCAAGGCAGGTCTATATAGAATCTTTAAAAGGTCTAGAAAACAAAGTCAGGTCTCAAAAAGTAGTAGAGGTACGACTGGGGAGGCCCTTTCAGTCATCTATGTCCAGGATAACTCAAGAGCTGGATGTGTACTCAAGACACTGATTCTGATCATTTAGATCAGTCTCTCAGTTCACTTCTCTGGGCCTGTTTTCTGCTCTATAAAATGAGGACATTAGACCACAAGATCACTCAGGTCTCTTCCATCCCTATTTCTATAAGCCTACACTTGAGTTCACTTTATACGCCAAGGCTTTGAGCCACTCAGGTTGCTTCTGGGGACCCCCGTTTTTCCTCTCTAAAAAGTGAAGACTGGTCTACAGATTACCGGCTCAGATCTAACACTCTCTACTGTCTGATCCAAATTACTTTTCTCCATGCTGTGTTGTTGCTGTTATTGTTTTCCAAGATGGACAAGTGTTGCTATCGATTGCACAACTTGCCTCTTTCCCTCCCTAGAAATAGAGTTGTGATGGAGAAAGCTTAGAGAACATACAGAAAACAGAGAAATTTAGAACATTTTAAAATTAAACAGGGATTGGGGGAGTAAGTGGGGTATAGGGATTGGGGGTGTGTAATTGCTTCTCTTAACACTAGAGGGTCTGGAGGTCTCTAAAATCAGCTGGGAACAAAGTCTGCAGAAGAGTGATTTGGGCTGTGCTAAGCCCAAGGAAATCTTGGTCTGGGTTATTGAACAGTGGAAATTTGGTGACTGATGTGGCAACAAAAATAATAATAATTACACCTCACATTTCTATAGCATTTGAGGAGCTTTTCTAGGAAAAAAAAAAAAAGGCAGTGAGATTGTGTGCTATTAGCCCCAATGACCAGATGAAGAAACTGAGGCAGAGATACATAGCTGTTAAGTATCAGAGCAAGTAACTCAAAACTAAGTCTTCTAATTCTGCGTATAGTCCTCTTTGTGCTACATCATGTCTTTTCTTGACTTTTTGGCAACAGACTAGCTGTCTGTCTGTGCTGTAATTTAGTCAGGACCAATCCTAGTGTGGGAGGCATCCAGGTAGCTCAGTGGATAGAGCACTGAGCCTGGAGTCAGGAAAATCTGAGTTCATATCTGAGTCTCAGATATTTATTAGCTGTGTGGTCCTGAGAAAGTCACTTAACTTCTGTTGGTCTCAATCCACTGGAGAAGGAAATGGCAAACCATCCTAGGTCCTTTGTCAAGAAACCCCCATGGGCAGTACTGGTGTGCTATGGTCCTCAGGGTCACCAAGATTGGGATGTGGCTGAAAAACAACAACCTTGGAATGGGATTCAGGAAAGGAGAGAGTGAATGTATTGTAATGGAAAGCATTGTACTTGGAGTAAGAGGATCCCATTTACACATGTGACCCTGAGTAGTCTTGCAATGTCTCTGTGACCTTTTCTTCATCCAAAAAATAAGGGGTTTGGAATAGAACATCTGTAAGTCCCCATTCCCTACTGAAGGCTTTGTTTCTGACTTTAACTAGCTGTGTAACTTTGGGCAAGCTACCTCCCCTCTATGAGCCTCAGTTTTATCCTCTGCAAAATAAGGGGATTGGCCTGGATGCTCTCTGTGGTCTCTTCCCACTATGACAAAAAAATGATTACATGTTTGTACAATACAAAATAAATTCCTCTCCCTCCCCCCAAAGTTCTAGTAAGTTTAGGGTTTTTTGTTTTGTTTTGTTTTTTAACCTAAGTCATGTTCACATCGATACAGTTGTCTCTGAATCTGACTTGAGTTGGAAAGAAAGAGGAAGAGAGAAAAGAAATAAGAGGGAAAGAAAGAAAGATCTACTTCCCAACCAACCTCCCATTATAGTGATCCTAGAATAGAGAAATCTCATCCACATTTTCTCCAAAGTACATGAGGTACATATTGGCTCTTTGGCGGAGAAAATTACTGCACTGTAGGGGAAACTCAATCCTTCCTGAAGTCATTCCCCTAACTCCTTCTAATGGTCTTTAAAGATCCAAGAGGCCCTTTGTTTCCCTGAGGGCTCCAGGCTGAGGGAGTTTATTGGAAAGAGGACTCTCCCAGTTATTCTCCCTTGTGGCTAATTGAGACTTGCTGGAGAGATCTCATAGAGATGACACTTTCAAGAAGACCCCCAGATGTTGCTGGCAAGGAGATCAGGCCTCCTGCTTGCACTCTTGGGGGTCTGGTGAAAACTGTCACCTGCTTTCTGGAGGGAGAAATTGGATTGCCTTTTCTTGCTGCCTCTAGAGCAATGGGATTTTAGACAAAAAGTGAGGTGAAGACAGTTCATAGGCTCACAGCATCATACATCAAGAGTAGGAACCTCAGAAGAAATCTAGTTCAAATCCCTCGTTTTACAGATGGGGAAACTGAGGTCCTGAATGTTAAGTGATTCACCTAAGTTCATACAGGTAATGTCAGAGGTGAGATTTAAATCCAAATCTTCCAGCTGTGGAGCCAGTGCTTTCCACTGAATGGGCTGGGTGTGGGAGTGGGAGGAAGGATTCATGCAGAAGGTTAGGGAAGTGGTTGAAGAGACAGAGTAGCTTATCAGAAAGATCAATAGATTTAGGTTCCAGAAAGCTGGCTTGAGTCCAGGCTCCATCACTTTCTCTGCTGTGTGACTTTACATAAATCACTTGACATCTCCGAGTCCTAATTTCCTCATCTATTAGAGATAGTGATGTTTTGCTAATCCTTAAAACAAAACTGTGAGTTATTGTTATAGAAGGAATCAGTGAGGCAGCAAGATATTGAAGGTGTTTAACTGAATCAAACCTTCTCTTTAGGTGAATTCCAACATCATAAATTCAGAAAGGGTTGTGGGGAGTCTTCTAAGAAAAGAAAAAAAAAGATGAAATCTTAATGCTCACAACCCAGGAAGGCCAACAACACATACTATTTGACCTGCAGATTATGAAAATAATGCTATGTCAGGACTGGAAATCAAAATCCTAGGACCCTCTAGTCTTGACTCTGTCACTGACTTTTTAGGTGACCTTGGATGCAACCACTGCCCTTATATAGGGGAGAGAATCAGCATTTGTATGGCTTATGTAGGTGCTAAGTTATTTTACAAATATTTCTTTTAATTCTCTCTCTCTCTCTCTCTCTCTCTCTCTCTCTCTCTCTCTCTCTCACACACACACACACACACACACACACACACAAAACCACTGAGAGGTAGGTGATGTTATTACATTTTACAGTAGAGGACACTGAGGCAAACAGAGGTTAAGTAACTTGCCCAGGGTCACACAATTATTGAGTATCAGAGGCTCAGGGCTCCACCCACTGTGCCACCATATGATTCTGCCAAAAGTTGAAAATTGTGCCTCTTGTATGTGACTGTCCCCTGGAGGCATTGATTCTTCACTTTAACACAGGTGGTTTGACTTACCACAAAATAAGTCACCTACTTGCTGTGGAGAGTGGTTTCTTTTGTTGCCAAAGGCCTGGGCATGTATAAATATTTATTATATTAAAAGTGCCCTTGCAGCTCTTCTAGTTCAGATGCACCCTAGGTGATTCTTACCCTTAATCACTTCTGGATGGGTCTTGGTTTGTCCATCTGTGAAATGAGAGGGTGGCCCCAGTTGCTTGTAAGGCCTCTCCCTTCCAGTTCTAAAGAGCCAAGAAAGGTTTAATAATAAGGATGATGAGGATGAGGATGCAGATGATAATGCACAATTTGCTTCTTGATAATTAAACATGAACAGCAATATCCAAAGAGGTGGTTTGCTCGATTTTTGTTTCAGAAAGACTTAGGTACAACTCCTGACCAGTACAGTAGTAGTTCTGTGAGCCCAGACAAGTCTAGGTGCCCTTGACCATCCTCTGAGCTGCCAATCTTCGTTGATGGAAGTGGAGAGAGTTCCTTATACTAATAAAATCATATGTTCAGACCACTCCCCATCCCCCAAAAGGGGAACATGGGAAAGACTCCTGTGTGATCTTGAAAAAGCCTCTTTCTCTGAGCTTCACTATCTTCATACATAGAGATAGAAGGGACTGCAGAGGTGATCGAGTCTGACTCCCTCAATTTACAGATGAAGAGACTGAGGCCCAAGGAGGTTGTGACTTGCCCAGGGTCACACCTGTGAAGTAAGCTTCAGAGGCAGAGTTAAATGATCCCCCAAACCTAAAATTCTAACGATCTATGTTCTAAGATCCCTTCCAAAAAGCCTTGTGATCTTTTCTAGGAAAATTTAAGCCAGAATTGGTTATGAGGTCGCACTCTGAGTTACAACTTCTGAGCACAAACACCAACGAGCCTCAGTTAGTCCCTTTTAGATTCAATAGAAACTTAGGGTGTCTCGCCTCCTTCTTTGGGATTCATCCAGTATTGTGATGCGCTTCTTAGAGGGTGGGAAGGGAGCCAGATGGAGAGACTGAGGGGTAAGCCTTGTCACGCAACTCGGCTTTCAGTGGGGCGGCAGCACTGCCTGGAGGCCCAGTAGTGGAGGGGTCAGTACAGCCTGAACTAGACTGAGTCTCGGAAGCAGGGCCTTCGCCCCTCACCAGACGTTCAGAGAAGTGAGGTCCCAATTTTAGAGCAAACAGAGTCCAAATAGTTAGTCACGCTTACAAAATGGTCTCCCTTCCCTGGCTGCTCCCAGGGTGCTCCCGATAAATATGCAAATCTGTTTATCCGTTTGCTGGGGGTTTGAACTGTAGAACCCTAGGGTCTGGTTGCTTCGGACCAGATGCAATCAGAGGAACCTTTGGCCCCGTCTCGCCTCTGGTGAACTTGTATCAGACACCCAAGCCTGTGATTGAAGGTCCATGTAGGCTGGCGGGCCTTACACACGTTACGCACGCGCACGCACATGGACACATGCACAGAGCAGATACAGTGACAACACAGCATACAAGACGCATTAACACAGACTCAGACAACACAACCACAACACAGACACGCAGATCATGGGCTTATTCTCCCACGCACAAATATAGTTTACGCAGCAGTGACACACAAAACCCAGACACGTACAAACACAGGAGCACAGAGAGCCCGCAGAAAGAACATAAAGAAACATGCGGACACAGACAGGCAGACAGTAGACTCCCTCCTCCTCTTCCTCCTCTTCCTCTTCCTCGTCCTCCTCCTCCTCCTCCCCCCAACACCACCACGAAAACACACACAGAACACAGCCCCACACAGCAGTCCATGGAAAGAACCTACAAAACATAGACACAGACGGACATGCATCAATGACCATTGCTTGCAAATACTCCTACACACACCTACATTCGCATCACAGAGACACTCACGCTGCACCACCCTCCATCCATCCTTCCTGGCTATTTTTAGGAGAGCACGACAGAAGGATCTGAGTCGAAAGCAGTAACAGTGAGAGAGGGCCGCTGGTTTGGAGGTGTTGTATTTTTTTTTTCCACCCTGGTGCAGAAGCCATAGAGGCGAGGTCGCTGGCAGCTTCCTGCTCAACAGATGTCCACCGGCCTGGGTTAATTGAATGGATTTCTCCATATGAGTGAAACGCAACGTATACATTAAGAAAGAAAATCATAAGATGAGTTAGTGGGGATAAAACATTCCTTGGCATTGCACATTAACAACAATATCGTCGTCATCATCATCATCATCTTCATCATCATCATCATTTCAAAGGGCTTCCCTAGAAGCCCCTTCTTTATCGGCCCAGAGAGGCAGCTTTGGGCAATTGTCCGCCTTTCGGGTGGGTAGGTGGGCACCGGGATTGAAAAAGAGTATCCCTTTCCCAAGTTTAGTTGGAAGGCAATAATTTGAGCCCTCTCCGTTCTAGGCTATGGTTTCCATCAACTACACTTAGGAAGTCACCCCCAACGACCCTTAGGAAGTCACCCCCAGGTAGCTGAGGGACCTGTTAAGTTAAGGTTTCAGTCTACTCTCCTTTGAATTTTAATTTAAGATAAAGTCTATCAAATGTCGGATCAATCTTGTTCGGCCTCTTTCAGATTTATCCCCACTCATAACGATAAAAGATTTATGAACAAAAAACAAGCCAGGAATTTGATCATCCGGGTTAAAATTCAGAATGAGGGCTACTCCTTTATAAAGACATTTTCTTGTTTTCCCGGGTTACAGATTCACCATTTCTCTGGATAAAGTTAAGTAATGTGTCCTAAGAAGCAACTTCAAAAATGCATCCTTATTATCAGTAATAAGACACACTCAGGAAATTCAGTTGCAGACCTAAGAATCAGGAACATTACACAGACTAAATCTAATCCTACGGTTTTTAGCATGTCAGTCCTTCACATTCAGGGCACGTTCTTCTCTGCGTTTCCAGTTTTCTCTTTTCTTTTCCCTCCATTTTTTTTCTGTCATCTCTCTCTCTCTCTCTCTCTCTCTCTCTCTCTCTCAATTCTCAGTGTTATGGAAAGCTACA
The DNA here is from genome assembly GCF_028583685.1 of Petaurus breviceps papuanus. Classification (NCBI taxonomy): domain Eukaryota; kingdom Metazoa; phylum Chordata; class Mammalia; order Diprotodontia; family Petauridae; genus Petaurus; species Petaurus breviceps. The sequence continues at coordinate 10,412,669 of NW_027185771.1, forward strand.
AATATTGCTGTCTAATCCCACCCCCGTCTTCTGTTTTCAAACAGACTTTCCTGACATTGCGAGCGATAATTTTACTTTAATTCTCCATTAAAAGCACCGCGCATTTGTGGTGTCTGTCCTCCCCGTTTCGGATCCCCACCCCCAGGAGTTTTGTTTTGTTTTTGTTTTTTCCCCGGCAAGTCCCCTTAGGAACACCCCTCCGGGAATCTTCAGATCAGTCACCACCTACCTGCATCAAAGTAAGAGTTTTTTAAGGGCCACAGGGACTCTCTCTGGACTTGCGAGTCTAACTTGTCCATTCTTTACATCGCCTTCAGAAACAAAAATCGCAGAATTGGCTCGGGGGTAGAGCCTGGTTGTTTCAAACCCGAATTGACTAAAAACCTGTTTCTTAAAATGCGGACACTAGCACACTACAAGTCTTCCTAGATCTCGTGTTTGGAGGCACGCAGTATATTTGTAAAATGGAAAAACTCTGGAGTAGCGGAGCCTAGAGATTTCAGAACAAATCTTTACTCCTGTTTGCATTCTGTAAGAAAGCAATTATTTTAACCATGATTCCAGTTAATGATAGGTTCTGAAAATTAAGATCGTTCACTTTAAGTGCACTGTTTACAAGACTAGGAAGAGTGTGTGTGTGTGTGTGTGTGTGTGTGTGTGTGTGTGTGTGTGTGCCTAGCGGCTCTCTAAAACCGATTGTTAATGTTAATCCCACTACGTGAACACGGGTCTGATTCTAACTTAAAGAATCAAATTGTCAATCCCATATCCACAGACTCACTGTCTGTGGACCAAACTGCCGAACGAAGGGTTTAGGACTGAGTACAGGAACCTTTACCTCTCACCCTAGGGGTTCTCATCTTAGACTGGCTGCTGTCTAATCTAGCACCGAAGTCCTTTCGTTATAAACTCCCCAGAGGGATAGGCTGTTAGGGTCCCAGGTCTGTCAATGACACCAGATCAACTTCTCCATATTTGCACGTGTTCGGCCTCCTCTTTCTCTACATCCCCAGTCCTGGGTCTTTCTGCATTGGAAAAGGGCCTTAAGGTCAGGGCAGAGAGGTTTGATGGCGCTCTATCGCCTATCTTTCCCCACCCCACTCCCCCATACCCTACCCTTTGGAATCCAATTAGTCACAAGGCCTTGTTGGCACAGCCTGAAGAGGGAGCAGAGGTGATGTGTGTGTGTGTGTGTGTGTGTGTGTGTGTGTGTGTGTGTGTGTTTGGGGGTGGTGTTCTCTGAATGACCCGGAGAGGAGAGCCCAAGGGCCAGTCAGACGAAACTGGCTCCAGGCCCTCCCTGAAGTGGGACTGTCGCCGGCTAGGATCTCCCCGGGGTCACTTCTGGAAAAAGTTGCAGAAACATCCGGAGAGGATCTTATCCGAGCACAACAGAGAATTGAGGCAATTACCCGGATAAAGCAAGGAAGCAACTTTGCTCCTGAAAGAACTAGGGAATTGAGATCAAAGTATTTTGCAGGATCTCCTCAGTCTCCATATTATAAATGAATGGCCCCAGTTCTCCACTTCCCCAATATGTGTAGACATTGCTTTGGCGGGGAGGTGGGGTGGGGGAAAGCAGGCTAGATTAGTCCTAAAATAACCAGAGATGATTTCCCTCTCCCTGATGCCGGGGTTAGCTCTTCCCGTTCACCCTTGATTGTCCCTTTTCCCAGGAAACGCCAAACCATGGGTAACTATCAGGTCCTTAACCCCGCTACCTAGCCTATAAGTAATTTTTTTGTCCGAGACTCGGAGACAAAAACACAGATTTTAGAGACCGGGAGAGCATCCCACCTAGCCGTAGGGCTGGAGCTCAGGACGATCTCCACAAGAGCTTTCCCGATGCGTGGTTGGGCTGGGCAAATGCTGTCAACGTTGGGACTGGGGCAGAAAGCCAAGCCCAAGCACGGAGTATAAGCCTCGGGCGCCGCCTGGGTGAGGAGTTGTTTTGCATCTCTAGGCTGGCTGTCTGGACGGCTCTGGACGCAGGTGGCAGACCTCGCCCGTAAGCCCTTGAACTATTGCGGCTGAGTGGTTAAGGCTAGAATGGAGCGGAGAGTGCTGTATGCAGGTCGATAGCCGGGTTTGCAGAGAGGGCGACCTTCCTGACTCTCGCGTGGTAGCCCTAGCTTTTGCGTTGGACGTGCTAGATGGGGATGGAGCTCCGACCAAAAGGGCTCTTGTGCTCCTTTTGGTGGGCAGGCCTCTTACTAACCCGTCCCCAGAGCTGGAACTAAGACTTACACATAAGACTGTACACATATGCACTTGTGAGCGAAAGCAGAGCTGGCCTGGGCCTGCGCTCCTACTGTCGGCGCCGCTCTGAGGCAGTAAACCAGCAGGAAAATGCCTCACGCTCCAACCCAAAAGAGGTGTCTCTGCCCTGGCATCTCTATTTTTCTCTCCTCTGCTTATTCAAGTCTTACAAAGCAAACAAACCTAGCGCCTAAGAATGGAGCCTGCAGCGTCTCGCTCTACACTGGCCTGGGGCTGGGGCTGGGGACTGGGGGATGGTGGGAATCGAGGGAATGGGGAGATTAGCAGGGGTGCTTTTGTCTGTGTTTCGGGAGCCTAGATCTCTGGCAAGTGAAATTACTTCTTCCCTCGTCCTCAAATGAAGACTCACGATACTTTTCCCAATTCAATTAGCTCTCTTCTGAGAGCACGGAAGAGTTGTTTCTCTGGCAATTACGGCCGACCGTCGGTAAAGCAGGCAGGTAAAAGAAACCAAGCTACCAGTAAGGAATTATCAACAAGTGGATTAACTCGGAATTGACGTTGACAACTCAACACCTTCTTGTAGGCTTAGAGGGTGGCAGGGCTGGAATGACAAGTTGATCTCTGGGACGTAATGAAAGCAAGAAGTTTGGTTTCTTATAAACACACACGCGCGCGCGCGCGCGCGCACACACACACACACACACACACACACACACACACACACACACACAC
>NW_027185771.1:10415633-10423717 GCF_028583685.1 Petaurus breviceps papuanus
CACACACACACACACACACACACACACACACACACACACACACACACCCCTGCAAAGGAGACTCTGCCAGATATATGTATACCACACAGGTTATAGCCTATAAACTGCAGCGCATGTGCCCGGAGCTCAGCTAATCTGGGCCATTGGCTGCGGGGAGATGGGCGCTCCGCTGACTTTGCTGGCTAAGTAGGTGGCCGGGTGTATTTTTGTTCAAGTGGTGTTTATGTTAATGAAAAAGGATGAGATTACAAACAGACCACCGAATGCCCTGATTGTTGCTGCTGGATTGATCTGCACTGTATACTTAAACATAATCAAAGTTTCTGGGAGCAAATATGATTTTTGTATTTTTAGCAGAAACATTTTTTATGGGTGAAATTGTTCTCTCTTTATCCCCCTTTCCCATTAGGGTCTTTCTGTTTGCAATACTTCTCCCAGAGAAGAAGCAATTACGTTCCTGGAATAGGAAAGCTCTTGATTTGAATCTCCTGGCGGCCGGCCTTTTTAAAAAAGTGTTTTCTTAAAAAAAAAAAAAGTTGGTGGATGTTTAAAAGAAAGCAAAAATACAGTTTCTCGCTTCTAGCCTTTTAATTTCTCCCTTTGGAGTGAGGGTAGAAAGATGCAACTATAACACTTACTTTGGAATTTTTTTTTTTCACCCTGGATACCTTAACAAGTCTTTCTTCCTCGAAAAAAACAATGACAGAAGCAGCAACAAGACAATAACCACAAAACCCCACTTGGTTGTGGTGGATGAGCGAGGGGTATTGTGTGGTCCAGCTCAGACCTCTGTCTCCCCTTCCCAGTTTTGTTTTGTTTTTAATTTCTTTTTTGGCAGGGGGAACAAAAAACTGGTGCCGGATTCTTAGATAGTTTCATTCGATAAAGTTGCATTAGATAAAATACAGAAGGGTAGGATTAGAGAGAGGGCTGTAGCATCCCTTTCCTAGGGATTCCAGGTTCCGACTGCCTTCAGCTGGAAATGTAGTCTGGGGAATTATGAGCTGGAGCTGAGAACCTGCGTATTAGGCGGATAAGGGCTAGTGCTGCAGCCAGGTGTCAGACGCTAACAAAGGTTCAAATTATCGCTAGAAATTCTAGTCCTTGTTTCGATTGTGAGCCACGAGACCTCCCAGATCTCTCAAACAGAATAATTTTATAAAACAATTCGGTTGTGTCTACAAGTGCAAAATAAAACGAAGAATCGGACATGTAATTGTTGCCGAATTCGATATAAATGGGAAACCCAGGACCCCATATTCCCGCCTTTTTCAAAAGCATAGTGTGGTTTGCCTGAAGAGAAGCTTGAAATGACCCCTTAATTGTTTCAACTTTGCCTTTAAAGACATTGCCTTTGAACCTCCCTTTCTAAGTTTTCTGATCAATTCTCTTCATTCTCTAACTGGAGACTCAATAAAGTCACCAAATAAAGGGTTTTGTAGGTAAGAGAAAGGTTCTCTTTTGCTATTACAAATGAGTAGGGTCAGACCGCGGCTTGAGAGAGGGGGTGTACACACATATATTATATACATATTACATATATTATATAGACACACACGTGTGTGTATACACACACACATTCATACTTGATTGTCCCTCCCCAACTATAAAGAAAGACCAACTGTAAACAAATTTCTTTTGAAGACCAGATTAACTTAAACTGGGTAATCCAAATGAAATTTAAGCAGTAAAGAATTAACGGAACTAAAAAAAAAAATACTTCTCATGGAAGAGGGATAATTACTTTACCGAATTAAAGTTTTGTATGTAAACTTTATCTTTTTTTTTCATCTTGGCAGGAATAGAAGCAAGAATGTCGTGATGTGTTTAACTTGTTGGCAGCTGTAGTTCTTCCACCCCAGAATTTAGCTTCCCCTGGGGGTGTGAGAATGGGGCTTGTAGAGACCAATTGACAGAAAGACAAAATGGAATCTTAGCCTGGGGGTTCCAGCTTTGAAGGTCCCCAAAAGGTCCAATTTGCCTTACAAATTTCACTGTAGTGAATGCCTTCTTGGAGAGCATCCCTAGTGGTTACTTAGCTCCAGGATCCCACCTGTTCTAAATTGCCTTCCCCGCACCCCTCCCTCCCCCCATTGGTGAAATGTCTCTACCCCATCTGCTCGACATAACCTCTACTCCTATCTCGGCGGGGGCGGGGAGGACGGGGTGTGTGTCAAAAACAGTGCGTTTGGGGACTAAGGATATAGAGCCCCTTCCTTTGGGGACAGGGAGGGCTGAGGAAAATTTTTGTCGGGCGAATCATTTGGAATGGTGTAAAATGTCCTTCATTTGGCTGTACAGGTCAATTAGAGGCCAGATTTGAGAGACAGTGTGTTTTAGTGGAAAGAGGGTACATTTGGAGTGAGAGGACTCGGCAGCCCTCAGATCCTCTGTCCTGCTACCTGACCTCGGGCAAATCAGTCCCCCGTTTGGTCGTCACTTCTGTTCTCTGTAAAATGAGAAGATTTGGACTAGACGGTTTCCACCTCTGTTTCTGTGACTTAAGTAGGATGTGCCTAGAAATTTCTTTCTTTCTCCTAAATTTTTTTTATATTTATTTAAAATTGTGCAAATGAATGTCACGCACACCACCGGCTGTATGGCTTTGACGCTGAGCAGCGTATTTGCAGCTCGGGGGAAGAAAAAGAAGAGGGTTGAGATGTGGGCATTAGAGGCCACGTTCAAATTGGATTTAAACTCCTCTCAAGCTCTAGCTGAAGAGACCCATTTCTTCTGTCCCCTACGCGCTTTCGGCCCAGTGTCTACTTTCTCTGGCCTTTTGGGCAATTCTGAATGCGAAAGGAGCGCTGGAGAAGGACTGGGGTGTTAAAGATCTTCCCCTTCCTACCGTACCGAGCACCACCACCCCCTTCAGGGCTGGGCTCTGAAACCTTGCTCAGAATGGGAATGGGGGAGCACGCCTTCCGAAGAGGTTGCAACGGGACCCGCCAGCCCTGGGGAGGCTGGAACAGATGAAAGCGGCGTCACATTAATGTCAACCAACAACTCCAGCCCACACAGCCTTGATTGCCCTTATTAATCTTGACAATTTGTCTGTCAGCACTTGGCTAATCCTTAAATAGCCTTCAACAGGTGCTCTCTGCCTCTTCCACAGCGCAGCTAGCCCTAATCAGCTTGCTTGTTTGCTCAGGGACCGCCGCTCTCCCCAGCGCGGGCTAATACACCCATAGATGGCCATTATTTATCTATTTGTGTACTTGGAGGGGGGGGAGGAGGAGAGACTTCGAACTTTTCTTGAGTCTGTCCCCACAGACTATCCTCCAGGAGTCAAGGCTCCGTGAGTTAGTGTCCATGTGTCATGCTAGCCCTATAGAAAAGAACTTAGATAAACAATAACTAACACTAATAATTAATGGTCGGTGAAATCATCTTCTCTCCATGCTGTGGAAAGACCATTGGTGAAAAGGCAGGTTGCCCTAAAGGGAAAGAATTGGCCTTGGAGTCAAGAAGAAAAAAATCTGCTACTTACTGGCTGAGGGATCCTAACCCAGTCGTGTTTTCAATCTCTCCAGGTAACTCCCTAAAGGCTGTGATTTGCGGAGAAAAGTGCTGATGAAGGATGCTCTCCTCTGAAAGATTGGGTTAAAAAAAATCAATTGGGTGGCTAGGTGGCGCAGTGAATAGAGCACTGGCCCTGGAGTCAGGAGGACGAGTTCAAATTCGCCCTCAGACATTCAACACACACACACACACACACACACACACACACACACACACACAAACTAGCAGTGTGACCTTGGGCAAGTCACTTAACCCCAACTGCCAGCCCCCCCCCTCCCCCGGAAAAAAAAAATCAAAAGAGCTTTAGCTCTGGAGGCAGAAGATTTGGATTCAAATTTTGCTTCTGACGCTGTGTGAACATATTGGACAAATCACTTATTTTTCATCGTCCTTAGTTTCCCCACCTGTAAAATAAGAGTATTGGACTAGTTGACATCTGCAGTCCCTGCTAGACCTAAGTTTACAATTCTTCAACTCATTTTATAAAGAAAGAAACTGAGGCCCAGAGAAGTTAAGGGATTTGTGGAGGGGCTTACTGCCCTTAAGAGTCATGGGCAAGATTTGCTCAGGGCTTCTTACATTGTGCAATTTTGTAGGTGCTCTTGGAGAAGTTGGGTGTAGGCAACAGGTAGAAGGAGGTGATACCTGAAAGGATGCTTTCTGGGTTTGTTAATTTCTCAGAGCAATCTTCACAATGTGACTGGAGTCAACCGTGCCAAGCTTACCCCAACCCTAGTTTACCAGGCTTCCATCTAATCCATCCAAATGTGGGTTTTTCCAGAGGAAAGCCAAGGCCAAATGCTTACCAAGATCCAATTAAGCAATGATCACTTCCAAGAGGCCGTGGGCTAGCTCAAGTCCCTGCTGGAGCTAGGTCCCTTTACTCTCAGACTCTCTCCTTAAATATTATATGACAGATTAAAAAAAAAAAACCCTGAAGTCCTGAAAATTACTTTTCACTGGCGGAGCCATATTATACCCCTAGCAATTTTATCCTGCAATTAAACTCGAGGTCAAATATCTTCTTAACTACGCTATCAGTATACTGGCTTATTATAGTGTATATTTAGCCATAAAATACCGGTGGTATTGAGGAGAAGATTAAAATTATTGTGTTCTGGAAAAGAATCCTTTTAGCACCAAAGCAAAGCTGCTATTTAGCACTGAGGGCTAAACACAGGTTTTTACTTCCAGACAAGCCTATTAACTACTAACATTGCATCCATGGCTACTTTCTGCCTTCTGAAAGCTCCCCCCTCTAAAAAGAAAAAAAAAATCAGGATGGCAGACATATTCAGGTGGCTGATAAGGTTTTTAACTTCTAGCTTTTGCTCCTAAGGGGAGGGATCTGAGCCTTTTCTTTGCTGCCAATGAGGTTTACTTCAGTTAGTCAATGTCCCTAAAAAAAAAAAATCCTGAAGTCCCAAGATATTCATTCTTATTGGATGCAAGGGTATGTATTTTGGTGGGCTGTATGAAGGGATCTTGGTGGGGTGGGGGGGGTTACAAAATGGATTAGGGACTCATGCTACTACTTCTGGCAACCCCTATTCTTGAAGAAGAATCCAGAGCAGATGGGGGGCACCCCTACTATCAGCTACACTGACGGCTGGACTTGAGTTTGTTTGGGGGCAGTTTAGGGACTGGGTAGAACCACACCCATATTCAGCCTCTCAGGAAATGGCCAAGTGACCCACAGGCTCCAAATATTTGGATAAACAAGAGTCGGGAATTCCCTGTCTAAATGTTTACCAGAAGCTGTTGATAGTTTAGAGATTTATAACTGAAGATGATCATGGCCTGCTCAGCCTACAGGTGCATGCATCCCAGGGCCTCCCTTCTTGAAGAAAGAAAGCCCCTTTTTTTTTCCTCCTCAGAGCCCTTAAGCACAAATTTCCCCTTCTTGGGTCCCATTAGGAATAGGAGCCAAAACTTGGCCTGAGTTCTTGAATTATAAAGTTTAGAACTGGGAGGAACTTAGAGATTATTTTGTTTAAGCCCCTCGTTTTTGCCAGATGACAAAGCTGAGGCCCAGGAAATTTAAATGACTTACTCAGAGTCAAGGAAGTAGTGAACGGGAATGTGGAGGTTTCATTCCAGGTGCCCTATAACCAAATCCAGTACTTAGGCAGCTTTACTGTGCCCCTTTGGTCTCTGACTCTTTCCAGAGAGACCTGGGGATTCCTGTTTTCCAAGAATAGACTAGAGATGTAACATGGAAAAGCTTCCTGCTTAAAGAACTTGGGAGAACCTTACTTAATGTAAATAAATACAAGGTTCATTCAGGTTTCAGAACATTAAAAAAAAACAACAATCCAGCAGTATCAAAATAGACTCCTTTGAACAAAAGGAAAGATTTTTTAGTCCCATTTCCCCACCCCACATCAGTCATCCAAAATGATAGAACCGGAGGGAAAAAAATGAAAGGCACTAATTTCCTGAGGGCCTGCTAGCGTTAAGCTCTTAGAGAGGAGGAAAAAGTCACTTTACTTTCCGGATTCCTTAGTTTAGGTATTATTTGAAAATTCATGCAATGATGGCTGTAGTATGGTTTAATGGGAGAAGCCTTGGGGAGAAAAATGAAGGAGATCAGGGATCTAATTCCAATCTAGTCTCATTCCATACTTTTCCACTGATATTGGCAGACAGGATGCACAAACCATCTCTTTCTTCTCCAGGGTTGAAGAGGGGACTCTGAAAATATATAATTATCTCAATATTTTATGTACTCCCTATCCAACTGGATGCTTTGGTTGATCTCTGGGCAGAAAGGCAGGATTCCTATCCTCTAGGGAGAACTAATTCAGAGCACCTGGGGCTGTCTTCTGTCTGAGAAGAGGAGCAGACCATGTGTCCTGAAGACTAAAGAGAACTCAGGTTAAATCAGAAGTAACCTAAGCAGCTGAAGATGTAGCATCATTTACCTATTGCTTCCAGTGAATGACTGAGCTGTTAACGGGTCCCAGAGAGGCTCAGGAGGACTGAGGATGGCTAACATGTTCTATCACTTGCTTGAGAATCTGGAAAGATACTTGTGTGATAAGGTAGAATTTCCATGGAGGGGCTTGGTCTGGGGAAAAGGAGCTGATACTCCTTTGCTTGAGAAGCTTAATTCTCGTTCAGTCATTTTTTTAATCATGTCTGACTGTGATCCCATTTTCAGTTTTCTTGGCAAAGATACTGGGGTGGTTTGCCATTTCCTTCTTCAAAAGATATGGGTTAGAATTTTGGTGGTTGTTGTTCAGTCATGTCTGATTCTACATGACCCTATTTAGTGTTTTCTTGGCAAAGACACTGGGGTGGTTTGCTATTTCCTTCTCCAAAAGATATGGGTTAGAATTTTGGTTGTTGCTGTTTGGTCATGTTCAACTTTTCCTGATTCCATTTTGGAGTTTTCTTGGCAAAGATACCAGAGGGTTTGCCATTTCCTTCTCCAGCTGGTTTTACAGATGAGGAAATTGAGGCAAACAGAGTTAAGTGACTTGCCAGAGTCACACAGCTAATAAGTTTCAGGAAGATGTCTTCCTGACTCCAGACCCGATCTCTAGCTTCAGTGGCTCCCTGTTGTCTATGGGATAAAAATACAAACTCATTTATTTGGGACTTAATGCTCTTCACATTCTGGCTCTAGTGCATCTTTCCAGATTTATTTACAATTCTTTGTCCTTACAAACTCGACATTCTAGCCAAACTGTCTTATTTACTGCTTTTCCTACGCAACATTCTGACTCTCACCTCCATGCCTTTGTATCCACCTAGATCATTCTCCCTCTCAACAATGCTACTCCAGGTTGACTTCAATAGCAAATGAATCCTTTCCTTATCCTCCCCCCAATTGCTAGCATCCTCTATCCCTTATTACTTTGTGTATGCTTAGTATATATTTGTATTTATGTCTCTGTTTATATGCCATCCATTTCCTGTACTGCTTTCCTCTCCATGGATGTTCCTACAGAACAGTGATTTTTTATTTTTTTGTCTCCACATTCTTAGTGCATATAACAATATTTGCCACATAGTAAGTGCTAGATGCTTGTTAATTAAGAATTGAATTGAACGGAAGTACCCAAGGCAAAAATATAACATATACCAACTTTACTTCCTTAAGGCAGAGATAAATTGTAATTTGTATTGCTCAAGAGAGCTTCTAGTCATGTCAACAGTCCATCTACCAAGTCATAATCGGGTTGTCACTTGTGTTGGTAAACAGCAGACCTTCACAAATGAAGTCACAGATCATTAAAGCATTACATAGAAGGCACAGGGCTAGAGGGACCTCTGCCTACCCAAGTTCCAGGTTCCATCAACTCTAGCTATGTCCCCTCCAGAGAGGCCCCAGAGGGAGTTCCCTCTGGTGTTCAGACCACTCCGGGTTTATCATCATTGACCATCTGCCTCCACCCCACTTCAGCTGATTCTAGCCCCATTAAAGATAACCTTCTCACCAGACCCCTCCGGGGGTTCTTGACTACTTCAGCTGTCCATCAATTAGTTTTGTGTTCTGATCTGGCCACAATATATATATATATATATATATATATATATATATATATATATATATA
>NW_027185771.1:10423727-10475936 GCF_028583685.1 Petaurus breviceps papuanus
ATATATATATATATATATATATATATATATATATATATATATATATATATATATATATATATATATATTACAGAAATATACCAAAAAAAAACCTCTGATTTCCTTCACATGGGGAATTTCAGGTGTGGAAGCTGATTAATACATTGAAAAAAATTAGAAATTATATGCAGTGTTCTGTACCTGTGGACCTCTTACCTCTGCAGAAAAATTAGGGGAGGTGGGAGTGTGGGGGGAGGTATTTTCTCATACCTCTTCTTCAGAACCATTTTTTCTTCTGATTTTGCAACATTCACTTTTGAATGTTTTGCTGTTTGTTACATTTACATTGTTACAGTCATTGTTTATATTGGCTCTGCATTCTTCATTTTGTATCAGTTCATGTAAATCTTTTCATGTTTCTCTATATTCATATTTGCCGTTTCTTACAGCACTGCAATATTCCATTATGTTCATGTAACACAATTGATTTAGCCATTTGCTGATGGATGGCCATCTACTTTGACTCCATTTCTTTTCTGCCACAAAACAGTGCTGCTCTAAGTATTTTGATATATGGAAAATTTTTTTTCTTATCAATCACTTTCTTGGTGTGTAAACCTAGGAACAGAATCTCTGGGTCCAATAGTATGGACATTTTAGTCATGTTGCATGATTCCACATTACTTTCCATAATGGTTGTATTAACTCACAATACCTTGTAATTTATGCATAAGTAATGCACTAGTGTGCCTATCTTTTCATGACCTCCATAACTATTTCCAATTCTTTTTTTTAATTGAGGGGGGCAATGGAAAAAAAAAAAACTTCAAACTTACAAAGTAAAATAAAATTTATATACTGACCATATCTGAAAATGCTTGCTTCATTTTGTACCTTGAATTCATTTTCTCTCTGTCAGGAGGTGAGTAGCATATGTAGAATCATGGTTGGACATTACATTGGTTGAAATGTCTAGAATGACTATCCACTCCCACTCTTACTGATGAGTCAGGTTCCCAGAGTGTAGCTACAGCATCCTCAAGGTTCTAGGGGGAGAGAGCCTTGAGGATTTAGGGTGATTTCCTTTTCTCTCTTTTTTTTCTTTTCTTTTAAAAAATATTTGATTATTTCCAATTACATATAAAATAATTTTAACATTCTTTTGCAAATCTGAGTTCCAAATTCTCTCCCTCCCTCCCACCTTTCCCCCTTCCCTCAAATGGCAAGCAATTTGATATAGGTTATACATGTGCAGTCAAGCAAAAATATTTCCATATTAGTCATGTGGTGAAAGAAAACACAGACCAAAACAAGAACAAAGTAAAAAACAGTATGTTTCCATCCACATTCAGAATCCATCAGTTCTTTCTTTGAAGTTGTATAGCATTTTTCATCATGAGTCCTTTGTATTTGTCTTTGATTATTGTATTGCTTAGAATAGCTAAGTCATTCACAGTTGATCACCATACAATATTGCTGTTACTATGTACAATGTTTTCCTGGTTCTGCTCTCTTCACGTTGCATCAGTTTGTGTTAGTTTTTCCAGACTTTTCTGAAATCATCCTGCTTGTCATTTCTCATAGCACAATAGTATTTTATCATAACAATATACAATTTGTTTGGCCATTTCCCAATTGATGGGCAGGAAAATCTCTTTTCTAATGCTATAGTTCTTAAGCCTCCATCAGCATGCTCTGCCCTCCAGTGATTATTATTTGATATCAATAAGCTCTTAGAAAAAAGGTATTAATAGAGTAGAATAATAAAAACAGTAAATAAAAAAAACATTTCCCTAAAAGTCTGTGATACTCTCCTAGCAGTATAGAATTCTGGGAAAAGTGGGCTCAAACTTATAGGGCACACAGTATAAAACTAACTCACAGGTCCTGGTTGATTGAAATCCTCTTTCCCCTTCCTAAAGAAGTTTTCTTTAGGTATCACATGTTCTCTTTTCTGGATCCCTTGTGGAGCCATGGATCTTTCTTCCCAAGTTGTATCCAGTCTATTTTCAGCTCTTGATGAAGATATTGCTACCAGCTGCTGCTATCCCAGGGAAATGTAGGACACTGGTGGGAAGATGGAAATCTAAATTCCTTTGAAACCTCGGAAGAATTTCCCCTTCTCTCTCTCCCAAATGATTATTTTTCAGTGTTTACCTGGAATGATTCCCACCACTAAGCTATTGGATGCTTAGTGGTGGGAGCTGGTTCTGACCTAGTTTGCTATTTTATAGAAAAATTTCTCACCCAATGAGAGCAGACTTCCTTTCTGGCATCATTGAAATTTATTCAATGGCTTCCAGAGACATTTAAATTGATAAAAGACTTTTCAGATTTACTCTAAAATCTTTGATTGATAAATTGATCAAGACTCCTTAAGGTTTCAATATCTTATCTCTAAATGAGATAAGGGTGACTCAGTAATTTATTTACTCAATTAACTCTCATCCTTACACATTGATTAGAGTTCTTATGTCTTTCAAAGTTTTTTTTTTACTTTATATTATCATTATTGCATAAATTATTTCCTTTGTTTTACTTTAATCTACCTCAATTCATATGTCTTCCTAGGTTTCTCTGAAAGTATCACTTTCATAATTTCTTATGGTGCAAACATATTCCATTACATTTACAAACCGCAATATTTTAAAGTCATTTCCCAGTTTATGAGTACTCCTTTTAGTTTCCAAAACTTTTTAATTCCTCCATTATACCACACTGCCTCAATGTAAGATAGTAAATTAGTATGAGGTGACATAATTGTTGGAAGCAAATGACTTGTGCAGTGGATGGACTTTGGTCTTATTCCCCCCACTTACACTGGTATTGACAAGTTGGGTTCAGAGACATGACTGACAACTTGGGTTCTAGGGGTAACCCTGTGGGTGGCTATCCTCTTGACACATTAGTAGATGAATACACATAAGTCTATTTCATCTTGATAATTAGCCAGTAGATTATATTGGCTTTTCAAGAAAGACATTTCCTTAAATACAAGAACAGTAGGTATAAAACATTTCTGCCTGGGTACATACTCTGCAAAAAAAGAGAGAGAGAGAGAAAATAAATGATTGGTGGGTGGGGAGGTAGAGAGTGAAGTGGACATGAATGTAAAATACAATGGTAATGAGACTCATGACTCCAAAAGTGGGGCCTCAATGTCCCTTTTTACTACAGAGAGTCCACCTAAAGGTCTTTGTGGGGTAGGGTACTGATAGATGAGTTGTTCTGTTGCTAAGATAGGATGGTTTCTGTCTGCTGTCAATCATTTCGTGGCTGAGTCAAGCAGGTCATGTGACTGATGATCTGGTTTCCCATCAGGATTAGTTGCTGGTCAGCAAGGCTAAGGAGGTCATCTTGGCTACTGCCTACCTGGGCAAGGTAAGTTCTTTAGCAGATGGGTATCTATTGCTAGATTGAGCTAAGGAGATGACTCAATAGCTAGGCTCTTCATCGAACATCTCTGCTGGATGGGTCAATCTGTAACAGATTCTAACCATCCACTCTTCAGTGGGCAGTTGCAGTCTTCACTACCTTCAGCCTCTGGCCCATCTAGTTCTTATTATTCTGTCCTCAGCTGTACCGTTATGTGGACCTTTTCATCTGGAATACTACTATGCTCTCTCAGCAAGGGCTACAGCTCTTAGGTCAAATCTATCCTTTTTTACTATCTCATAGCTTTGATTTTGAGGTTCATCAATTCTAGGCAAGAGACAGGAGAGTTCTAGTCTCTCTTGTTTGACAATTCTTCAGAGTAAACTCCTTAGTAAAGGCTTTTCCTTATAGTGATTAGCAAATTACACTTCCCAGGTTGCTATTGGGATCTTATGTAGATAACTGTCTGGGGACCAAGGTAGTCTGTGCTCTAGAAGAAAATTCATTGACCTCACTGCCTTTTTCAAATGATATTAATCAATTCAAATCTCATCCTCTTAATGACAGGGATTCTTAACCGTTTTTTTTTTTTTTTGTTTCAGACCTTTGGCAGTCTGGAAAAGCCTATGGACTCCTTGGAATACATACACACACATATTCAAAATTGAAAGATATGTAAATTTCAATTAGGGATTAGTGAAAAGAAAGATGAAGCTTAAAAAAAAAATCCAAGTCCATATTCTCCCTGAAATCTAGCCACAGCCCTCATAGATCTGTGGACCCCAGGTTAAGAATTCCTGTTTTATAAGCTATAGAATTCTTCTTTTATGTCTGAAAGGACTTCTCATTTATATTTCAATGTCTTTGATTTTACTCTTTCAGACAATCAAGCTTTGCTAAGTTTAAAGGAGGAATTTATTATAATTGGTTAGTTCTAGATGGTGAAAATCTTTATTTCATTAGAATCTTGTTCACCTACTCTACATAGCTGCTTGCTTTCATTCATAGCACTGAGTGCATTGGTCCAATGCTTATATCTTTGGGGCTCCCTAACTGCAACTCTATTTTTTTTTTACTAATTCTGACACTTCTGAGGTTGAATTACTATCTTTTACTCCCCACTTCAAAGTGAAATTGAAATCTTTTTGTGGGTCTGATTTTGTTAAAAAGTGGAGGGAATAGCAATATATTGCTAAAAGATTATATGAACAATTAACCAGCAAGCATTTATTAAATATTAACCATTTGCCAGTAATTATTCTAAGTGTTCAGGATACCAAAAAAGAAAGCAAAAAATGTTCTTGTCCTCAATGAGTTTACATTCTAATGAAAGAGATAATATGTATATGAATAGGTTACAAACAAAATACATGCAGAGTAGATGGAAAATATCCTTAGAAGAGAAGGAACAAGAAGTCAAGAAGACCAGGAAAAGCTCTTAGAGAAGGAAGTATTTGAACTATATCTTGAAGGAACCCAAGAATTAGGGGGAGGGAAGAGAATTCCAGGCATGGAGGTCCACCAGAGCAAAGGTCCAAGAACAGAAGGAGCATGAGAAATTAGCATCAAGAAGGCCAATATACCTCATCCAATGATTGTATAGAAGAGAATGACATGTAACAAGACTAGAATGGTAGCAGAGAGTCAATTTTTAATAAGTTTTAGGTGCTGAACAAAGGACTTTATGTTTGATTTTGCAGAAAGTCACTAGAAATTACTGAAGAGGAGGATGGCATATGGTTAGACCTGTGCTTTAAGAAAATTGCTTTGGAAGCTTTGTGAATAGTAGACTGGAGTAGAGAAATAGGTTAGTCAGGGAGACCTATTAGAAGTCTTTTGTGATAGCCGAACCAAGAAGAGATGAAGGCTTAAACTAGGATGATTGCTTTGTGAATGGAAAGAAAAAGGAATATATGAGAGATAGGGTAGAAGTAGAAATTACAAGACTTGGCAACAAAAATATGGGGTGAACAAGAGTGAGGAATTGAGGAAGACAGTGAGGTTTTGAACTTGAATTAATGGGAGGATGATGGTGTTCTCCACGTTAATAGGGAACTTTGGAAGAGGGCAGGGTTGCAGGGGAAAGAGTGCTGGGCCTAGAGTCATGAAGACCTGAGATCAAATTCAGCCTCAGACACTCACATCAAAAACAAGTATTCATGATCTCTCTGACTTTCATCAAACAGCTCTTCCTTCAAAAAAGAAACCCAAAAGTGGGGGAAATGTTCAAATACAGAGCAGGGATTTGAGAAACTAGTGATTAATGGGATTTAGAGAATCTTAAAACTTCAGAAGAAATTCTCTTTGAATACTAAAGCACAAAGATTCTTCTTTTCCCTGAAATTGGGACTTATCAGAAAAATGTTTGTGAAGAATTTGCTAATTTCAGAATATTTGAGTAAAACATAAAGCTGACTCCTCATTACTTCATTGTCATTGTCAGCTTATATGCTATTGGAGCTTTGCTAATGAGATCTTTTACAAGGCACGTTGGCTGTAAGAATGGATTCCATGTCTTTAAAATTGAAAAGATCCTAAAAGAATAAAAAGTTTAGAGTTGGAGAGGCCTTAAAATGTAGAGAGTATTTCATATGTCTTAGTGCAGGTTTGGGACAACTAGGTAGTACAGTGGATAGAGTACCAGGCTTGGAGGAAAACTCGTCTTTCTGAATTAAAATCTTACCTCAGACACTTACTATGTGACCCTGAGCATATTATTTAATCTGATTTGCCTCAGTTTCCTCATCTTTAAAATGAGCTAGAGGGGCGGTCAGGTAGCACAGTGAGTAAGAGCACCGGCTTCAGTGTCGGGATGACCTGGAGATCGAATCCCGGGCTCAGACACTCAGCACCACACCCAGAAATAACTGTCCGTGTAACCTTGAGCAAGTTACTTAACCCCGATTGCTTAAAAAAAAATGAGCTAGAGAAAGAAATGGCAGATCACTCCAGTTTATTTGCCAAGAAAACCCAAAATGGGGTTACCAAGAGTCGAACATGACTGAACAATAATAACATGAGTGAAAATTTAATTATCAATATATTTCAGTAAACTTAACACTGCAATGAGACTTTTGGGATGCCCTCTAGCATGCCATGACAGGCTGGAGGGATGTTAGAACTTTAAATGTCAGAGCTAGAGAAAGAACTTTAAAAAAAATAACAGAGCAGACACATGTCTTCTGAGAAATAGTGATAAAATTGAAGACATCATCCCAGAATTCAATACAACCGACCTTGCTAAAAGCACTAAAGAGGTGAGGAGAAAGACGTTAAGAAGAGACTGGGAGAAGGGAGATATTAGGACATAGAAAGTGGGAGTTGCTTGGGATGTTATCATATAGACTATTAGATATGAAACAACAAAAAGAATGAAGAAAGTATACTAAAAATTATGGTACCCAACTCCATTTTATGCCTTGAGAGCAAGGTGTGGAGAGGGCACATGACTTGCCTATGGTCACAGAACTAGTTAGCTGCAGATTTAGAACTTTAATTCAAGTCTTTTGGTTCCCATTGTAGCATACTTAAAAAAAGGTAGGTAGCTCGATTTTGAGAGCCTACGGTCATTAGAACCATAGAACTTTAGTACCACTAGGAGGAATCTGGGATGTCAAGATATAGGGGAAAGACTCCTAGTCTTGGAATCAGGAGATGTGAAATCACACCTTCTAATACGTAAAGTACTGGACATAAATGCATCCTAACTGTGTTGACTGCTAATGGGCAAATGGTTTAAGACTTACTTTCCCCGTTTGAAAAATTGAGGAAATAATATTTGAAGATAAGTGAGAATAAGTCCTTATTTATCTCTCAAGCCTGTTAAGAAAGAAGCTTAAGCCTCAAAACTGTATAAATGATATTATTATTTTATCTAATACCAATCCATCATTTCATAAATGAGAAAACTGGTGCCCAGAGAGGGGAAAGGACTCACCCCAGGTCACACAGCTAGTGGCAGATCCAAGACTAAAAAACAAGTTTCCTGAATTTCAAACCAGGGTTCTTTCAGCCACACAAATCAACAGAAATGGAGTTTTATTATGTGTTTACCATGTGCCAAGCATCCTGCTAAACCTTGGAGATACAAAAACAAAAATGAAGTTAATCCATGCCTTCAAGGAGTTTACATTCTGATGGGAAAGACTGATGAATTTGAAGAATTCAGAGAAGCATGGGAAGACTTATGTGAACTGACACAAAGTTAAGTGAGCAGAACCAGACAAACAACATTTATAGTGACTATAATGCCACTATGACAACCAAATAAGATATAAAGGGAAAATGTATTTTGGTTTCTAAAGTTGTAGGGATGGTAAGTGGAGTCATGGAGGTGGAGAAGGTAAATTGACATGTCCTCTCTAATGACAATGATAATATAGATTTTATGATGGCTCCAAAATTGGAAATTGGTATTTTTTTTTGGGGGGGGAAGGAAGAGGGGTGTGAGAAAGAACATGGAAAATACTCACATGTGGCAGGTGGCTGGTGAATTTCATGGGGGAAAGGACTAAATGAACCTTTTATTTTTGTGTAACTTTTTTGTTTGTTTCTCTAATGTGCCCTTAGATGGCTCTAAAATAGCTTTCCTATATATTGTTAATCCTATATGCTCTGTGTTTTCTTTACTTAGAACTAAAGCCTTTAAGACCACTATAGTACCTATGACTTCACTATGGCTACCTACGCAATTGGCCACATTCATTTGTAGAGCCAGCTACAAATAGAATGTGGAGGGAAATAATAATTCTTAGGAGATGATGGTAGTTCATCTGGGAAAAAAATGACATAAAACCATAGGCAGGAAATATGACTAAGGTGTCCTGAATGCCAAATGCAAATTACTGTAGACAAACCATGTAGTCCAGTAAGTTCGATTTGGTGGTTCATGGACTCCTTGGATGGTAGAAGGATTTTGAACTAAAAATTACTTAATGGTACCTTAAGCAATAAACAATTGTAAAGAATATTCTGAGTATTATTTTAAATAATGTGGCCCTGGTGGCCACAACACTTTTTTTTTGTGGCTCACAACCACATGAAAGTGGTTTATAGAACAAAAAGGTTGGGGACCACAAACTCTTTCATTTTATAGATGTCATCAAGACCCAGTATATTAAGTAACCTAGCTCATTTGCAGCATGGTAACACAGGTATTAAGTAGTAGAAAGAGTTTTTTTCCCATGTTCTTTTGACTCCAACTCAGTGTTCTTTCTTCTACATATTCACACTTTAAAAAAAAATATGATCTAGGCAATACTGATGATGTGGGGTTAGATAAGGGAGAAAAGAATGTTTTAAGATAAAAAAAGATGAAAATGACATTAAAAATTTGTCTACCACCTAAGTCCATATTTTTTGACCCTGAAATCCCAGGGTTGACTAAACAAATGAAAAGAATAGAGACTGGACCCACAATTTAATTGGTTTATGGGTCAGGAAACTCCCTCTAGCAAGACAGATTGGTACCTTCTCTGTATCTTAGAGTTCTACAGAGTTGCTTGGAGCACTGATAGGGTTAGTGACTTGGCTAGGGTGATACAGATCTATTTGTCATACACTTCCTTGCTTTCCTGGAAGGCTGTCTATGCTGTCTTTCCTGTTGCACAGAGGTAATGGAATCATACCAAGCTGTAGGAAAATGATAAATATGAAGAATCCAGGGAAGAATGGGAAGACTTATGTCAACTGATGCAAAGTTAAGTGAGAAGAACCAGGAAAACAACATTTACAGTAACTACAACACCGCTATGACCACCAAATAACACTGATTACTCTAATTTTGACTGCATGGCCCTAGAGAAGAGATGATACACACCTCTCTTGTCTTTGCCTGTGAACATACAAATTCTACTGATTTGTTGCTAAGTTTTGATGAAGTTCTTTCCCTCCTTAGAAAAAATTTTGTTATAGGGGTTGGCTTGCTGGGTAGTTGAGAAGCCAGGGGTACATTCAGAAATAAAGACAATGTAAAAGCAAAAGCATTAGCAAAAATACAAAATTGTAAACAGAGATACATAAAAAGAACATTTCTAGATGAAATCCATTTGCTGTTGAATATAAAACCCTGTGTATGTGACAGTTCTTGTCTTATTTACTTAATTCCAGTAAACAGAGAATGTGACTGAAACAGATTTTCTTTTCTTTATACACAACAAAGAGAGAGGGTACAATGCACTTATAAGAATAAAGCAGTTTTCATTCGAATGGAAATTATACTTTTGGCTCTGGTCAGAAATGATGTGTGTGGCATTTTTTTTAGTGGAATGTGAGGTTTAACTTGCTGCAAAGGGATGCAAGAGCATGCTGTTTCTGAGAAATGCATACCCACAAGGCCAAGCTTCCCAAGCCGAGGTTCCCTTTTTCCAGGCTTGCATGAGTTGGGCTCCCAGGATCCTGTGTCAGCCCTTCCCCTTTCCCTGATGACCCTTCCATTCCATGACAGGGAGAAGAGTAGGAGAATCAAGGGCAGTATTTGATGGGTAGGGGCACAACCTGGTCAAGCCATCCCTTTCTAAGTTGAAGAAGATGCCAGGAGGAGTAAGCTGGATGGCATGGCACATGTGTTTTTGATTAACGATGTAAATTTCTGTGCAAATTCAGTAAAGCCTGTGGGATCCCAGAAAATTGCTAACCCAGCATGGAACATGACCAAAGCTTAGGAACTCATGGACCATGGAAGGCCCCAAAGGAGGAAAAGAGGCAAAGTTATCAAGAACTGGGTCTAAAACAAAATGGAGAATAAGGGATGGGATGAAGACAGGGACAACTCAGCTACTTAGGGGATATAGCTGGATGATTGCCTTTCCAAAAGTCTGCTAAGAAAATTTGGAATGGTATGTTGGCCTGACTCTCAACTTGTTTCCAACTGATGTAAAGATCATCATTGATCTTAGGGGCCAAATGGCAGCACAATGAATTATTCTTGCATGATTGTGTTGGTTGGTGACTCTTCTTAAGAAGGGCAGAAGTAGCTATCACATGTACATTTCACATGGCTAATTTGATGATATACTGATTGTCTTCTAGGATCACTGTGTCAGAGATCTACTAAGGAGATCTACTAAGAGGGCAGCATACCACAGGGGAAGGAACACCAAGAAGATCTGTGTTTAAACCCAATTTTGCCCATGTTATCTGTGTGACCTTGGACAAGTTGCATAACCTTTCTAGAACACAGTTTCCTCTTCTGTAAAATGAGGAGTATCTAAGATGAGATTTGAACCCACCTCTTCCTGATCCCTGGCCCAGTCTTCTACCCAGTGCATCACCTCCATAACCCTCTCATGCAGGCAAATGGAATAAGGTAAACAGGAAAGAGATCAAAGGAAGCATTACTCAAGCTTTATTTTGCTTTCATTTTCTCCATAAATGAGAATGATCTTTAAAACCTAGAACAAACATTTTTTATTTATTTATTTTTTTAAAGCAATCGGGGTTAAGTAACTTGCTCAAGGTTACACAGCCAGTTCTTTCTAGGTGTGGTGCTAAGTGTCTGAGCCCGGGATTCGATCTCCAGGTCTTCTCAACACTGGAGCCGGTGCTCTTACTCGCTGTGCTACCTGGCCGCCCAGAACAAACATTTTTTAAGGGGCAAATAAACCCTAAGAGAAAGGAGAGAAAATCTTAATGGGTCCATTAGTCTCTTCAGCAGTAAAGACTCCCATTTGTATAGTGCTTTAAAGCTTCTTAAAAGTTTATTTTAAAACTATTTATTTTTACATGAATTTATAATTTGTCCCTCCTATGCATCCCCTGCACCTTACTCCACTCATTGTCTCCATTGAATGACTACAGCAAAAACAAAAAGTAAACTCTCTTCATGACCTGGTATTGGCCAACAAAGCTATTTCCCATATTGATTGTGCCCAGCAATGTCTGTCTCTCTGTCTGTCTCTTTCTGTTTCTCTTCTCTGTCTTTGTCTCTGTCTGTCTGTCTCTGTCAGTTTCTCTTCTCTCTTTTTGTCTTTATCTCTCTCTGTATGTCCATCTGTCTATCTTTTCTCTGTCTCTGTCTGTCTCTGTCTTTCTTTCCTCACTGTCACAAGAGAAGGGATTTGTATCATCTCCAGTCTTCTGGATTCATGATTTATCATTGTGCTGTTCAGAGTTCTAGATTATTGTGCTTTTCTCTATAATGTTGTGATCATTGTATACACTTTTCTCCTAGTTCTGCCCTCTTTGCTTGCTATTAGTTCTATCAGTAACTTCCCAGGTACTTCTGAACCTGTCCATTCCATCATTTCTTGTGGTACAATAATGTTCAATCACTTGAAGTCTTACAAAGCATTTTCCTTATATGAGCCCTGTGCCCTAGGTAGTATAAGTATTATCATTATTATTATTCCCATTTTACAGCTGAGAAAACTGATAGAGCAGATAAGTTAAATTGTCTAAGATTAATCATTTCCTAAATTGTGGAGCAAGAATTTGAACCCAGATTTCAACTGCAAGTCTAATGCACTTTCTACTAGTACTTTCTAAGTTTTCTTCTAGCTCCCCAATCCATTCTTAAGAAACCTATTTTAAAACCAGAGACATTACTTAAAGATGAATGGGGAGCAATTCTGAGCTCTACTGATTCCTAGTTGTGGGGTCTTACGCAAGTCAGGTACTTTCTCTAGGTAATTTGCTTATACCTAAAATGGGAAAATAATAGAAAAGAGTCATTGTAATTAGTATTTGTAAAAAGTGGGGATTAGAATAGATTTTCTCTAAATCCTGTGGAATAATCCTAAGCGATTCTGAGAAATAATTATATGATACTCGTCATCAGAAGAAAAAACATCTATATTGGAGTCAGTGTATATGGTAGAAAGAGAACTAGATATGAAGTCACAGGACTTGTATTCAAATTCCACCTCCAGTGATAATTATTTGTGTGATCTTGGACAAATAACTTAAGATCCTTGAGCCACAACTTGTTCCTCCCTAAAAGGAGAGGATTGTTTTAGAGCAGAGATGGGGAACCTGAAGGCTCAAGGTCTATGTAGCCCTCTAGGTCCTTGGTTGTGACCTTTTGCCTAAGTCCAAGTTTATAGAACAAATTCTTTTAAGGGGATTAGTTTTGTGAAGTTTGGACTCAGTCAAAGAGCTGCACTTGAGGACCTAGAGGGCCATGAGTGGCCTCAAGGCTGCAGCTTCCCCACCCCTGAAGGGCATACATGTATTCATCCAGGATAGATGCTATTATCATTTTTACAAATGAAGAAACTGAAATTCAAAAAGCAAAAATGTCCCTGTCAATAAGTAGTGAAGGGAAAATTTCTGACTCCACATTCCAGACCCTTCTTTTCTGCTAACTACAATGAGCTCCTGGGCTTGAACTGCTATTGTCATTCTTTTTTCCTTTCTCTCATCATCATCATTATTATTAGTTAATAATGATCATAATAAAGATCCTGCATTTGTACGGTATTCCTGGAGGTTGATGCCTAAGATTCAAGGACTACTCCATGGGTTCAGTTGTTTCAGTCATGTTTGACTCTCCATGTTTCCCTTTTGTGGTTTTCTTGGCAAAGATACTGAAGTGGTTTTCCATTTCCTCTCTAGCTCATTTTATAGATTATGAGGAAACTGAGGCAAACAGGGTTAAGTGACTTGCCCAGGGTCACACAGCTAGGAAGTGACTGAGGCAGGGTTTGAACTCAGGTCTTCCTGATTCCAGACCCAGAAGTCTATCCACTGTGTCACCTAGCTGCCTACCCCATGGGCACCAGAAAATTATATTTCATGAGTCCCTACTGGTGAGTTTACCTTTACTAGTCAACCAGTGGATACAATTAGCTCAAAGCAAAAGCATATAATAAGATGATACAGCAAAAACTAGCTACAAAGCATTCCAAACACAAATCCAGGCTATTCTTTCCCAAAAATACAGTCAGGGGTAAGAGCAGGCATGGACTTAAAATACATCAGTAGTGAGGCAAACATACGGAGAACACATGTGCCCAGAATAACTAACACCTCTGGTACTATAGGGATGCAAAGTCTTGACTTTACTTAGGGAATCCTCACACTCCTTGACCATGAGCACAGTATCTTTGCTAAGTGATCAGTAAAAACTATCAAGACATCAAGAGACATTTGGCAATATATACAATGTTCTGTACCCATAGTACCCTCTGCCCTCCAGGACTGGAGGAAGGCATCTTCTCATATCTCTTCTTTCGGGTCATGTATATGCTTAGTCTTTGGAATTAATTTTGTGACATTTATTTTGATTCTTTTGTAGTTGGTGTTCTTTCCACTTAAATTGAATTATTGTGAATATTGTTTTCTTGACTCTGCTAGCTTCACTTTGTAAAAGGCCGTATGAGTATTTCCATGCTTCTTTCTAGCACAGTGATATTCCATTATGTCCATGTGCCATAATTTGTTAACTATTCCCAATCAATGGGCATCTATTTTGTTTCTAGTTCTTGCCACCAAAAAGTTCTCCTACAAATATTTTTATGTCTATTTTATGTGGGCATTTACTTCCTTAAGGTATAAGCCAATTAGTAGAATCTCTGAAATCAAAGGTACGGATATTTTAGTCAACTTATTTACATAATTCCAAATTGGTTTCCAAAATACTTATATCAATTCACAGTTCTACCAATAATGTATCAGTATACCTATCTTTTCATAATTCTTCTACCATTGATTATTCCTGTCTTTTGTCATCTTTGAGACTTCGTTCTGTGTGAAGTGAAAGCTTCCACGTTACTTTAACTTATATTTCTCTTACTATTAGTGGTTTGGAGCAAAGGTGTTAAACTCACTGCTTAGGCCCCAAGTTGCCAGCAAAACTCCCCAATGGATCCTGAACCTGATTAAAACATAACTGGGAGAAATACAAATATTTTTTAAAAATACAACACAACATGGATAATGTAAATTTGTGGTTTTCTTGATTTCAATATGTGACTAGCAGGGATCCTTTTCTATTTGAATTTGACACCACTGATTTAGAATATTTATTCCTATGGTTTTTAGTAGTTTACAATTCTTATTTTGGGAACTGTTCATATCTTTTTTGTGAGGGGGAAGGCAGGGCAATTGGCATTAAGTGACTTGCCCAAAGTCACACAGCTAGTTAAGTAAATGTCAAGTGTCTGAGGCCTGATTCTAACTCGGATCCTCCTGACTTCAGGGCTGGTGCTCTATTCACTGCACCACCTAGCTGCTCCTGTTCATATCTTTTGAACAAATTTTTTGGGGATTGGCTTTTGGTCTTAGATATTCCTCTTAATTGTTGGATGCCAAATCCTTATCAGAGAAATCTCATACAAAGACTTTTTTCTCTCTGATTACTTTCATATTCTAAGTTAATTATTATTATTATTTATTATTATTATTGAAGCATTTTAATTTCGCATAAGAGAAATGATCTCTTTTTAAAATCACCCATCTCTCGTTTAAGAGTATTATTTCCTTGGGGTGGCTAGGTGGTGCAGTGAATGGAGCACTGACCCTGGAGTCAGGAGGACCTGAGCTCAATTCCTGCCTCAGACACTTAGCACACACAAAAAAGCTAGCCATGTGACCTTGGGTAAGTCACTTAATCCCAATTGCCCTCCAAAAAAGCAAAAAAAAAAAACATAACTCCCTGCTATTCCCTGCTCATAACTATGAAAGTATATGATTGGGGCAGCTAGATAATGCAGTGAATAGAGCACTGACCCTGGAATCAGGAGGACCTGAGTTAATATCTAACCTCAGACACTTGACACACTTACTAGCTGTGTGACCTTGGGCAAGTCACTTAATCCCAATTGCTTTGCCTTTCCACCTCCAAGAAAAAGAAAGTATATGACCTTTTTCTCTTTTAACTATTCCATGGTATCATCATTAATATTTAGGTTGCATAATCATTTTGAATTTATTATGGAATATGGTACAAGATGTTAATCTCAGTTCAATTTCTTCTAGATGCTTTCTATTTTCCTAGCAGTTCTCATGAAACAGAGAGTTCTTTCCTAAGTAATTTGTTTTCAGCTCTATTGGAATTGGGTTATTGTGACCCATTTTTCCTTATTCTCTTCTGTCTGTTCTACCTCCCTATTTTTTAGCCAATATTAGATGGTTTTGATGACTGCCACTTTATAACAATTTATAATCAGAAGTGCTATTCTCACTTCATTCAAAATTCAAAATTATTTTAAAATAATTTCCCTGCCATACATTACCATTATTAATTGTCATATACTCATTTGCAGGTGATCTAATAGTTATTAGAAAAATTAATTGTGGGTATAGGTAAGCATGTTACAACATGGGGATGTAAATACAAATGTTATCGACATAAGAAACATTACTGAGACCAGCTTGATAAACAGAAATTCTTTTGCTTGCGTCTGATGCAGTTGATGGGAGGAGGGCATGCTGAAATGTTGAAGAAAGTTTAATGGAGGTAGTACAAAGGATAGTTTGACTTCCATTGCAGTCACACTGGGAGAGGAGCCAGTCATTCCCTAGAAAGGCTGGTTGATGCCTTTAGGAGGACTGGGGTAGGGTGGGGAGGCAAAGGTGGGTCCTCAGAGAGGAATGAACAGGTGACTGGACCACAGAGGAATAGCCAAGTGCTAAATGAAGGTTTGGAGTTGTGTCAAGTAGCACAGAACAGCAGAAGACGATGAATTTGGGGGACAGCAATCTGAAAGCCATTCATCCCTCCCTGGGAGGAAACCTGCCTCCCCTCCCCACTCTCCCAGCTCATCAATACTCTAGGGCAAAACTCCAGAATGAGGAATGACAGTGGCTTGCCAGAATACTCTACAGGCATCCTTGAGATGTAAGGGGAATGTGAGAGACGTCTCTGGCAGGACAAGTGTACCTTGTCACCACTGAGCAGATCAAAGGATTTAGACAAGAGACAAAGGATGGACAGGTGTGGGGAGGTTGTGATCATTGCTTAGAGGGAATGCCCAATTCAATGAGATCATAGATCCATGTGAGTATTTAAATATGAATTGATTTATAAGAGTAAATCTGACCAGGAAATGAGGTGGACTGGACAGACAATAAGAGTAAGGGGTAACAGATAAACAGCTTAATCCTTGCACAAGTATGGTGATGATAATGATGATGATGATGTCTAGCATTTTTATTATGCTTTAAGGTTTACAAATCACTTTTATTATCTCACTTGGTCCTCATAACAACCCTGGGAGGTAGAAGACATTGTTTTCTACATTTTACCGATGAGGAAACTGAGACTGAAAGAGGTTAAATGACTTGTCTATGGTCACACAAGTAGTGATGCAGGTTTCAAACTTAGGGCTTCCTGACTCCAGGTTCCATACTCTATGCATTGGACCATCTAGACATCTATGAAATGTTAAAAGAAAGAAAGACTCCTCTGTGATGTAAATATTCTCTAAGGAAGATTTATGAAAAGATACGGTCAAACAATCACATAGAATAAAAAGCCCTGAATGGTTTGCTATCTGTGTTAGCGGAGGGAGCAAGTGCCCTCATGGATAAGATCATGGATTCATCAAAGGACCATAAAAATAGTAGCTCCATGCATAATTCCCCCATGCCAACCCTCAGCTTTAACTTCAACCACCACCACCACCACCAGGAAAGCTAAGATGCTGTCAAGCTGTGAATAGTTCCATCAATCAGTCAACAAGTAATTATTAATGTTCTGGGCTAAGTGTTGGGAATAAAAAGAAGGAAAAAACACTAAAGCAGTTTTTACCCTTAAGGAGTTTACATATTAATGGGAGAGATAGGAAGGAAGGAAGGAAGGAAGGAAGGAAGGAAGGAAGGAAGGAAGGAAGGAAGGAAGGAAGGAAGGGGGAAAGAAAGAGAGAGAGAAAGAAAGAAAAAACAAGCAGGCAGCCCAAGAGCATTTATTAAGCACTTAATAAATTCCAGGCACTGGGCCAAGTACTGGGGATACAAATAAAAGCAAAAAAAAAGAAGAAGAAGAAGGCAATTCTTGCCCTCAAGGAACTTACATTCTAATGAAGGAAGACAATTTACAAGAAAAGAGCCAAAAAGACTTCGATTGGGGACAGTGAGGAGGTACTCACTTTTGGGTATGGTGTCCAAATCCTGAAAATCAAAGCCAGGATGGAATGAAAGTTGGTCAGCCTGGCCTTCCTCCCACTCCCCACTCCTCCCTCTATTCTCCCCCACTCTGCCCTGGCAGCACTCACCAACAGGAGAAAGGAAGTAGGGTGGCAGAGGGATGTTCCAGGTTGAGGAGGCCCTAGGCACAGAGGGCAGTATGAGGGTGAGAAGCATCTGAGCCATGGTGTTGGAGTCCAGAAGGTCAGCTTCAAAGCCAGGAGGGCAATAGGTTCATGTAAAATACATATAGAGTAGAGGAGGGCAATCTTTGAGGGAATGATTAAGTGACTGGGGAAGCAGGAAGGCCTCTGGAAGAAAGTGGCTCAAGTTGAGTCTTGAAAGAAGTAAATGACTTCAAGAGGCAGAGGTGAGAAGGAAAAGCTTGGGATCTGGCCAGTGTAAATGCAGATGGAGCATTGTGCATGAGGGACAGAAAGTAATCTGGAAGATCTCAACCTTAGGGTGTGTGGAGAGGAGGAAAGTGACTAGAATGGTAGGGAAGGGGTCAAGTCATGAAGGGCTTTAAAGGCCTAAGAGAAGACTTTCTATTTGACACAATGAACCAAAGTATTCCAAATCACTTGGTGTACAGCAAGATCTTAGCGGTTCTTCCTCCATTCAGTCTTGGGTAGGAGTCAGTTCTCACTGGCCACAGCAGGTAGCAATTCCCCCCTTTCCACAAATGATCCAGCAGGATCCAACCAGTTCTCCTGGCCTGAGGCACTGTCTTGGGTTGGGCAGGTGGGTAGCAAGAAAGGGAAGAGCACTGCCTCCCAGTAAAAGGAATGTCAGTTTTAGAGGAAAGCCTGAGAAAAAAAATGGGCCAAGACTTCTCTTTAAGCCACATAAGAACACTGTCTTTTGTATGAAGAAACATTTCCTATTAATGCCTTGATGGTCTCCCTGTGTAGCCTGGGTATAGAACAAGGCTGTCAGAAAATAACAATGAGAACAACATTAACATTAGTTCTGATATTATTGTTGTTAGGAATAATAATAATAATAGCTCACATTTACTTTGCAAAGTAAAGGTAAAAGTAAAAGTAAATTTACAAAGTAAATACTCTCTACCTAGAGAGTATTATCAGCTCTGCTAATGAGAAAACAGACTTACAGAGGGGCAATGACTTAGGAGCAGAGGACTGATTGATTAATTGATATTCTCTCCCAAGTTTAATGGATTACTAGTGATATTAGAAAAGATTAAAAAAATTTTTTTATCTTTCTGGTCCTTCTGGTTTCTAGTCCTCCAATGAAGATGTAAAAAAACAACTTTAACATTATTTGAAAGAACTGAAATCTCTCTCTGTCTCTCTGTCTGTCTCTGTCCCTCTTTCTCTGTCTCTCTATCTCTGTCTCTCTGTCTCTGTCTCTCTGTCTGTCTCTCTCTGTCTCTCCATATGTCTCTGTCTCTGTCTGTCTCTGTTTCTCTGTCTGTCTCTCTCTCTGTCTCTGTCTCTCTCTCTCTGAACCAAAGATTGAAAATTGTTTTCCACTTTGGTGTATGTACACTATGAAAAGTATTTGCCTCTACATTCACTGTGGTTGGCAGTTCTCTCCCTGCCCCCTCCCAGATTTATTGATGCTTTTGCTTTTTGTACCACATTTATTTCCAGATATACCCCTCCCTACCTCCAATGGAACCTTCCTTTGTAACAAAATATTTAAGCAACAAGTGTAGAAGTCCAGTCAGAAACTATATGCACGTGTCACATTGTAACCATTATGCGCACTGATTTCCCATCTTCCTACTGAGAAGAGGGAGAAATATGTCATCATCTATTTTCCAAAACTGAAATTGGTTATTACAATTCATCAGTTTAGTGACTTTTAGAATTGTTTTCATTTTACATCATTGTCATTACATATATATGTACATATATACATATATATTGTTCTCTGAATTCTGTGTTTGATGAAATTTGTTATTTTTTCCCTTTGTTTCTCCTAATTCCTCATATTTGTCCAAGCTTTCAAATGCAGTTAATTTTTAATCTCACTGTGGCAACTTCTAATGCCTTACAGAGGTCTCCCCTCCTGACTGTGTACTCTCTGATCCAGGGACACTGACCTCTTGGCTGCACATACTAGGTGCTTATAAATGTTGGGTGATTGACTTTTAGTGTCATAATATTCCATCATATTCAGAACACCACAATTTTTTCAGTCATCCCCTAATCAATGGGCAATGACCTTGTTGACATTTTTTTTACTACTACAAAAAAGAAGAACCTAGGAATTAAAGATGAAAGAAATTTTAAAGGTAATCTATTCCAATCCACCCATTTTTCACATGAGGCTCCAGAGAAGTTAAATGACTAGTTTAAAATCACACAGCTAGTAAATGTTAGGGCCAGGATTCAAACCCAGGTCTTTTGGCTCCAAGTGGAGCACTCTCCACTTCACATTGTGCTACTCTTGTTCTGATCTAGCCCTACTCAAGACCAATTCAAAGCACTCAAACCTTGCTCTGTTGAACTTGGAATTTTAGGAATCTGAGCTGAAGGAGCCATTGATCTTTTCTTTCCTTTTTGTGGATTTACCAGCTACCTGCCTCTGCTGAAAAGTCAGTGGAATAGCCACAAAATTTTGGCTGCAGCAGCCATTCAAGGTCATCTAGCCCCCACCAGCCTTCTAGAAGCCAGAGCGGAGGAGGGCCTCTTTCTTTCCATTTGCTGCCCAAAGCAAACCTAGCCAGCAGTTATGAGGTAAGGACTCAGGAGGAATGGGACTTGTCGTTCTGGGAACAGGGATGGGCTTCTTCCTGCTTTTTAATCTCTCTGGGAAAAGAGGAAGAAGGCAGGCCATATGTGGCACAGACCAGACAGAGGGGATGAAGATTCAGGGCTATTCTTCCTGGCATGGACCCCTGTCCTGACCTGGGTGGGGGCACACTTCCTTTGTTACACACAGACAACTTGCCCCTCCCAGCTTTCTTCCTCCATAGACTTTGCTATTTTTTGTTTATATAATAATAATAATAATCCTTTAATCCTTCAGATGTACACAGTGCTTTACAGCTTACAAAGTATTCTCTTTCCTTCGCTATCCATGTGGTGAAGTGGAGAGAGTTGGAGACCTATAGTGGAAGAACCTGAATTCTGTCTCTGCTACTTCCTTTTCTACCTGTGTGACCTTCAACATATTAAGCCATGTCTCTGGGAACCCATCATCTGAGAAAGGAAGAGTGTGAAGGGGATGATCTCCAAATTCTCTTGTATCTCAAAATCCTGGGAACCCTGATCTCGTCTGATTCATACGGCCATCCTAGGATTATCATCATTCTCATTTTCCAGTGGAGGAAACTAAGCATCAAGGAGATAAAGAGACTTGGTTAACATCATCTGACAATTAGCAGCATGGGTGGGATTGTAGCCCAGTTCTCCTTATTCCTGAGGTGGTAGTATATATCTTTGTACCACACTGCCCTTATTTCCATGCCCACATATTTGACAGCCCTCCCTTAGTACAGTGTCTTGCACCTAATACATTTTTTTAAAATAATTTATTCATTAGTGGTGAGGGGAATCAATTATGAAGGGAGTGCAGAGTTAGGAGAAAGGCCGAGGAGGTGGGGGACAGTCTCTAGGCTGGCTACTTCCCTGCTGCCTCTCTGAGACCTAGAACACTCAGTCTCTTCTCTTGTTATGCTGGTATATATTCCCTTAGGCAGAGAAACTGGCCAACTACTTTCTATAGCAATTCCCACTTTGCAATTGGTTGTTGCAGAGCTGAGCATCTTGCCAGATCTCACAACAAACCTGACTATCCTGATCTTTTCTTGTCCTGTCTCTGAATATTGGAGTTGGAAGAGTCCTTAGAACATAGGATGTTAGAGATGGTAGGACCTTAGAATAAAAGATATCAATACTAGGAAAGACCTCAGAACACAGAATGGTAGAGCTGAAAAGGACTTTAGAACACAGAACCTTAGAATATGGAATGCCAGAGCAAAAAGGAATCCTAGAACACAGGATGCCAGAGTTGGAAGTAAGCTTAGGGTATAGGATGTTAGATCTGGGAAGGACTTTAGGACACTGGAATATCAAGGCTGGAGAGACTTTAGAGACCATCTATTCCGACTTTTTCCTTTGTTGGAAAACTGAGTTGGAAACTGAGGAAAAAAAATAACCTACTTTGAATAGAGAGGATAGCTATCTCTTTTTCCTCCTCTTCCTCTTCTACCTCATCCTCGTTGGACTTATTTTACATAAGGCTAATGATTAGAAGATATAGAGAGACAGATTCTGGTTCAGTATAAGGAATAGCCTTCAAAAATTGTCAATAAACACTATTAAACACTGACTGTATGCAGAACAGTAGACTTGGTTCTGGCTTAGGGACAAAGTTTAGATAAGATGTGGACCCTCCCCTCAGGGAGCTCATGGTCTAATAAAGGGCAATGTATTAGAAACACAGATAAATATTATAAATTCCAGTCCTTCAAGGTCCATACCTGTAAAGCACATCAGTGAAGAAATATGAAAAAAAATTCTAAAAGTGCCAGGCATTGCTATTCACTCAGTAAGTATTTGTTGAGTAAACTCTGGAATTGAATGGCATCTCAGAGAGTCATTGAGTTTAGCTTCCTTATTTGACAATTGAAGCAGGGACTTGGGAGAAGGGAAGGCTCACAGATAAGTAACAAAGCCTGATTTCTAGCCTATGTCCTCTCATTATGCTTCTCCTTCTACCACCCAACACTAGGATCATTGGAATGGGAACTAGCTGAACCAAGATCATCATTTTACCAGGAGGAACTTAATGCCCACTGAAGTCTAGAGACTTGGAGTAAGGTCACACAGCTATAAATTTTCTCATTGTTTTAATTTTACTTTGAAGTGTTTAGATACTATAAATCCAAAGCAAAAAAAAGTGGTCTAAAAACCTAAATCAATCAACCAATGAATATTTATTATGTACTTTCAATGTTCCAGGCACTGTCCTAGGCACTGAGGATAAAGCTACAAAGAATGAAACAATCCCTGCTTTCAAGGCATTGGGCTGAACCAATATTGGGAGGAAAGTCAATGTGATTACTTTGGAGATAACCAATGTTAAAATCTATGATCTGGTTTTCACACCCCCAAACAAGGGGAGAAATTAGTACATTTGGGAAAAATTTAAGAGAAACACGTGGTGTATTTGTTTCACATATGGCCTCCCAGAGAAGGTCTCTTCAGACTTGGTTGGAGTCTGGCTCCAGAGGCCAACCTGAAAGTTTTACAAGTCCTGCTCATCCACTCAAAGCAATCTTGACAGCTTCCATTGAGCAAAGGGTAACTAGATGCTTTGAAAACTGGAAGAAATTAACTTCAACCACAGACCATCAGTCAGGCCGTTATTTAATAATGTTTCCCAAATGTGTGAAGTACTTAGTTTTAGAATAACAAGGAAGAGGGAATGGCCTCTAACTGAGGATTTGAATTTCATTGTGAGGAATCATGAGTTCTGGTGGAATCTTACCTACCCTGGAAAGAGTCTGTGACACATCAGTTATACTTCTTAGTTGCCAGAGAGGGTTCTGGAAGGGGTGAGCCAGGGAGGAGTCACTGGTAATTTGAGACATGTTGCAAGGGATAGGGTGCTGGATCCGGAGTGAGAAAGACCTGTGTTAAAATCCTGCCCCCAAAACTTACTAGTTGTGTGATCCTGGAAAAATCACTTAAACCCCTATCTGCCTCAGTTTCTCTATCTGTAAAATGGGGATAATAATAGCACCCACCTCCCAGTGTTATTGGGAGGATCAAATGAGATAATAATTGTAAAGCACTTTTCGAACCATATAACATTATGTAAATGCTATTGTATAGTATTGTATAGCAAACTGATATGATGCATTAAAAATATTAGCAAGACTTTTTTTTAAAGAGTATATGTAAGAGAAGCAGTGAAGTGTAATGGATAGAGAACTGGTCTCAGAGTCAGGAAACCCTGGATTTAAGTCCAATCTCTGACACTTTATTGGGTGTGTGACCCTGGACAAGTCATTTAACTGCTAAGGGCCCCCAATTTCCTCTCTATAGATTACCTATATAGAAGTCCTAGAGAATGTGCTGATTCTAACATGCCTAGGCATAGATAGCTTCCTTACCAGGAGTTCCCCATGTCCACAGAATCAAACATCGAGTCCTAAGAAACCCCAAGAGTATATGTTACCCCTTGACCCAGAGATCCCACTGCTATGCATAAACTTCCAAGGAGGTCAAAAGCATTAAGATAAGTCCCATATATTTCAAAAGATTTAAAGTAGCATTTTTCATGGTAGCAAAGAATTAGAAACAAAGTTGAAGTCTATCAGCTGGGACTGGATGGTTAAATACATTGTGGTACAGGAATGGATTGAAAAGAGGACTGGACATCATAAGAAACTAAGGATATGTAGAATTCAGAGAAGCATGGGAAGACTTATATGAACTGATATTAAATTGGGGAAAAACCAATATATGCAATCACTACAATATTGTAAATAGAAATAATTTTTCAAAAGGGAAATTGAAGGTTGTTTCATTATAATAAAATGATGAATAAACTCATTTATATTATATAAACTTATATTTATATAAACTCTCATTATGTTATAATGAAGGGATGTATAAATTCACTTCCCTCCCGTCTTTGCATGGGTGTGAAACATTGCATATATTGTCCATCTCTGTTGATTTGTTGGTTAATTTTTTGAAAACATTTCTTCCCTCTCTTTTTTTCCATTCTTTGTTATAAAGCATGACTCTGAATAGGGAAAGGGAAGTGCTGTACTTGGAATTAAAGGAGACATTAAAATAAAATAAATTAATAAAAATTTGAATAAGTATATGGCATAGTGGGGAAAAAATTCTACACTGGGAAGCAAGGAATCTAGGTTCAAATTGTAACTCTGTCAGTAATTCATCTAGATAAGTTCCTTTTCTTTTCTTAACTTCAATTTTGTCCTTTGTTAAGTGAGATAGTCTCAAAGGACCCTTCCATTTCTGACATTCTGTATTCCAAGGGCCCTTCCAATTATGACATTGTATGTTCTAAGGTCCTTTCTAGCTCTGACATTCTATGTTCTAAATCTCCTTCTAGTGCTGACATTCTATGCTCTGAGCCCCACCCAGCTCCAATATTCTATTGTCATATGACAATTGAACATCCCATCACTTTGACTGGGAGAAGGCTCTGGTAGAGGCATAGCTGATTGACCTAAGCCATAAGGTTATTTCCTCTGTTCCACTCAAGTAATTGGCAAAGCCTCAAGTCAACAAGTAGCATGTGGAACCGATTCGAGCTCCTTGCTAGAACACATTCTCAGCCTGGGCCCAATAGCCATGCGTCTCTTGTGGAATACAGCTAGGGAGCACGCCTTAGGTAGAAGGTCTGCGTAAGGAGAGAGCACCCGCCTCTTCCAGCATGCCAAGGAAACCACTAAGAAATTGCTGTTTTCCTTCTCACACAGCCCCAGCCAGCCTTGTTGACTCACTGGTAGCTACAGGAGTCCTGGCTAAAAGGAGGTCATTGTGATTGCTGTCTGATTCCTGCCTGGTTACAAAAGGGTCCATTCATACAGACCAATTTGAAGGGAGGGAAAGGGATATCAGCCACACTAAATGGATCTGAGTACATCAGCTACAATTCAGAAGGCAAGGCAACTGAGGTCCAGTCAACACAGGGAATAATTTTATTTTAAAAGCAAAATCTTTTATTTTATTTCAAAACAAGAAGGTTCTTTCCAGTGACTGGATATTTTAGCAACAGGAAGCTTTTCAAAAAGGAGGTAGGTCTTGGTCTTCAGGATTAAGAAAGAGAAAGAATCCCTCCTCTTCCTAGATGAGTGTTATAGTCTTCACTGGACCAAAAGCTACTCCTGTTCATGTCAACTCTTCTTATTCCAAATGGCAAAGAACTCTCTCATTTCAGAGAACAAGAAAAGGGAATGAATAAGAAAGGGCCTTTTGCCTAAGCTCTATTTAACTGCTAGCCTCTCCCCAGTATGACTAGGCCTTATTTGTGTGTGGGAAGATCTGAAATGTAATTGCTTTGAGCAGAATATTGCTATGCTATGTAATTAAAATCGAGGGGCTGCCAGTTTCAAAATGTTAAGTGATTTCATCTGCATTTGGGTCATTACATGTATCTCTGCTTGTTCCAATGTGCTCCTTTTCCCCCTCCCTTTTACAAAATGGTTCCCAGACCCAAATGAAGTTGATGGGAAGGCCTCACAGAAAACCACAACTGTGGCTTCCATGGATTTCAATAGAACCTCACCTTCAGGTTAAACTTAAGATGGCCTCCAATTGGAAATGGTGGTTAGCTCAATGCAAGAAAGTTATGTTTTAAAGGACTCAGGGCAGAGAAGGGTAGAAGACTGAGAAAATCTGACACCCCCAAAACCCAAAAAGATGGTTTCAGTATCAAGTTTTCATATGGTGATAAAAAGAAATTGTCTTAGATTTAATTTTTATTAAACATTTCGCCCATTCCATGAGTCCAAGGTAATGTGGTACTATGGGAAGAATGTTGGAACTAAAGCCAGAAGGTCAATTTAGTCATTTTTCAGTCATGTCTGACTCTTTGTCATATCATTTGGGGTTTTCTTGGAAAAGATACTGGAGTGGTTTACCATTTCCTTCTCCAGCTCATTTTACAGATGAGGAAACTGAGGGAGACAGGGTTAAATGACTTGCTAGGGTCACACAGCTAGCAAATGTCTGAGGCTGGATTTGAACTCAGGTCTTCCTGACTCCAGTGACAGTGCTCTATCCATTGTGCCACTTAGATGCCCAGAATGTGCTTCAAATATTGGCTCTTCCATCTTGCTACTTGTTTGAATTTAAGTAAATCACTTGTCTTTGCCTCAGCTCCTTCAGTTATAAAATGAGGTGTTTGACTGGATGACCTCTGAGGTCCCATCAGATTCAAACCTAGAACCCAACAATGACTTTTTCTACCACTAGTAGCTTCATCCATGGAAACACAATAAATAAAGATTTTGTTAGTTGGATAGGGATAGTCTTTATTTTTTTCTTTAAAGATTAAATAAGAAGAAAAAAAGAAAAAAGTGAGAAGTTATGGTTATTACCCCCTTCCACTTAGTGTTGGAAAGATCTGAGTTCAAATCTCTCCTTAGATACTTACCATGTGACCCTGGACAAATCATGTAACATTCCCAAGCTTCAATTATCTCATCTGTCAAAGGTAGATAATGATAGTACCGACCTCACAGGGTTGTTGTGAAGATCAAATAAGATCATATATGTAACTTGCTTTGCAATCATTAAAGCATTATAGAAATGTTCTCTATCATCGTCACCACCACCACCACCACCATCATCATCATCACCACCACCATCCTCATCATTATCATCACCACCATCATCATCATCACCACCACCATCCTCATCATTATCATCACCATCATCATCATCATCCTACCAAATTGAACTACTCTTGGAATCATAGAGTAGGAGCAAGAAAAGGGTGTTGGAGATCATTAACTCCATCTCCCTCACTTAACAGATAAGAAAACCAGGTCATAGAAAAGGGAAGGGATTTGTCTAGGGTCACTAAAGTAACCATTGGCAGATCTGGGATGAGAACTCAGACCCTTTGACTCTGGATCCAGTGGCCCACTATACCAGTTGATAGCATTCAAGATTTGACACGTATTATTCCTTTCCACACACTCAGGTAAACTAATCATTTCCTGTCATCTGTGCATTACTTGGCTCCAATCAATCTCTTCAGCCTTCTTTCACCTGACTCCCCTGGTCCAGTCTATGATCCTTGACTCCTATGGTTCAGTCCAACCGATCCCCTTGTTGTTCCTCTTCAATGCACCCCATCTCTTATCTCTGGGTTTTTGCACTAGTAGTTCCCACCCTCCCCCTCCAACCCTGTGCCTCTGAAGCACTCCTTCCTTATCTCTACTTCTTGGAATCCATTAGCATCCTTCAATGTTCAGCATGAGAGTTGCCTTCTACAAGAGTCTTTTCCTGCTCCCACCTCTCCCCCCACTAGGTGCTAGCACCCTCTTGCTGCTCCTCCCCCACCTTGTGTCTGTTTTGTATCCTATATATGTACATGTGTCCCCTGATGGAACTTAATTTTCTTGGGGGTAGGACTGTTTCAGAACCTACTAACACTTATTAGTGCTTGAAAAATGCTTGCTGATTGTTCAATAGAAATAAATGTAATACAATTCACATTTATTAAGCTTTGACCATGTGCCAAGAACTGTGCTAAGTGCTGGGAATACAAAAAGAAAGGCAGTTATTGTCCTCAGGAAGTGTACAATCTGATGGGGGAAGACACACACACACATACACCTGGAAAGGGTGGGAGAGAGAGGAAACTCAGTGCAGGGGCATGATGGTGGTGATATCAAGACCCAGTAATGCAACTGATGAAAAATAAATCGTTGGTCCAATTTCTGTGCCCTCTTTAAAGCAAGGCTTTGGGAGGAGTTTTTGCTCTGCCCTCCAGCCAGTTCTCCAATCAGACAGTTCTCAGGGACACACCCTCTACTCTCAGGCTTATGAGTCAGAGCTGCCACTGTTCTCCATACCTTGGACACCTTCTCTCTCCACCCATTAAATTCCTAACCTTCCTTTAAAGTCCAACTCAAATTCTCTCCTTCCTTCCCCAGGGAAGAATTTCCTGGCTCAATAACAATCTTCTCCCATGACGCTAATGGGTCCCCATAAGGAACATTTTCCCCTCTATGAACTTCATGTCATACTTTGTTCTGCACCTTTCTAATGAAGCTGTACTTTTTTTGTTTTGTTAGAATCATCTGTGCTAGTGTCTTTCCCCCCACTAGACTGTAAGCTCTATGAAGGAACTATGTTTTAGGTAACTTTTATATCTCCAAGTGCCTACCACAGTGCCCTGGATGTAGTTTTGTTTTTGCAAGATATCTTTGATATCATCTATATTCAGTAGGTGCTTAACAAATGACTGATGAGTGAATTAATGAATGAAAGATGGGTGGCCCTTAAGATAAAGAATCTATATCCCTACCAAATGAGATAATATTCCATATGTGAAATGCCTTAGAGCACCATGTAAATGTTAGCTATCACCACCATCATCATCATCATTCCGCTCCTGTCCCAAGTGTAGCCCCCAAAATGTCCATGGCTTTGGGTCTCCATTGAACTATTTGAAATTCATGTCACCTCTCTCCCCTCAACCCAAACTCTTTGAGTCTCTCTTTTTCTCAAGTGTCCCCACATTTATGCAGTGTACTATGAGGACTCCCAGAAAATGAGAAGGCAAGTCTTCCTTCTCCAGAGTGCTCAGATTATAAGCTTCTTCAGGAAACTTGTCTGGGTTCAAGGCAAGAGTGGGGTTACATTCTCAGAGAAAGCCACAAATTTAATGAGTGGTAGTCACTTAAAGGAATTATGAGAGCAATAGGAATTGGCCTTCCAAACAGTATTTAGACACTCATAATGTTTAGGAGTAATGTTGTGTGTGTGTGTAATGTATATTATATATGATACATTTTATGTAATATTATGTATAATGTGTGTATACACACATGCATACACATAACACACATGATCCCCTTACAAGGTTCCTCTTTCCCCCTTGGTCAAGGACAAAGAGATACATTTTACAGCAATTAACAATGAAATGGCCTGTAAACAGTACCCCAAGAATGCTGTTTCATTTACTCTATACGTTTGTCATTGTGGGACAGTAAAACAAATGACAGAGTCTGGAACCCTAGTTTATAGTGTAACCTTAGGCAAGTGATTTCCCTCTCTCTGAGGCTTAATCTCCTCCTCTCTAAAATAAGGCAATTTTGGACTAAGAGATTTATAAGGAGTCTCTGTTGTGACTCATACTTTTTTCCCTTAATAATATTTTATTTTTTCCAATTACATGTAAAGATAGTTCTCAACGTTCACTTTTGTAAGATTTTGAATTCCAAATTTTTGTTCCTCTCTCTCTTTCCCCTCCCCACTCCTCCCTCTACAATATGGCAAGCAATCTGTTATAGGCTATACACATACAATCAAATTAAACATATTTCCACATCTAATACTTTTTGTTTCAAGGTCCAAGGTCCCTCCCAGCTTGGACATTCTGTGTTCTTAGGTATGATATTCTGTGTTCTAAGGTCCCTTCTACCTCTGAAATTCTGGTTCTAAAGTCTCTCTCATCTCTGACATTTTGTGTACTAAACTTCCTCCCAGTTCTGACATTCTGCATTCTAAACTCTCTCCCAGCTCTGATACTCTGTGTCCTAAGGCAGCTTCCAGTATGAACATTCTGATCCTCTTCTTTTGCATAGTTATAATTAAGTGTGTGCTATACATTGCAATACTCTGGTTAAAATTCAACTACAGGACCAATTGTGGGTTAATTGGTCACATTTGGTGTAAGTGTGGAAACTAAAGAGAGGAATTACATAAGTATAAAATTGATTGCCCCAAAGGCAGAGGAAGAGAGAAGCCATTATCTAATCCAGATGCCTGAAATTTGGGAGGCCACAAGGTTCTAGCAGATGATGGACTTCGAAGGAGTCCTAGCATCTAATCCAGATGCTATATCACTTGCTGGCTTTGTTAGTGGTCTATCAAATGATCTGACATGACCTGAAAAATTCAATTCCTGCATGATTTGTGTCACCAATCAAAAGCAGAGAGCTGACTTCAAGTTTTCCTCCATAGCTGGTTGGTACAAAGGGTACATTGAAGAAAATGTATGATTGAAAACAAAGATGGGTCAGTTAGTTCTGAAGGATAACAGGTCTTATGCTTCACTGGTATCCTTGTAGCATCAAGAAAATTGATGAAGGCTCATGGATGAGAAACCTTTAGGGTAAAGGCTTTAAAACTAGATTTTAACATATGTCACTGGAGGGAATGTCTACTGATGAGATCTCAAGTCCATTGGGATATGAGCATTTTTGTATATTATTTAATTTATATATTTGTATTTCTATAGATCAATGATTCATCAAAATAATATTAGCGATCATCATAGTAATAAATAATAATTAGTGTTTACATAGAACTCAACTGTCTGCAAAGCACCTTATAAATATCTCATTTATTCGTTACATTAACTAGGATGTACATGCTATTATTCTCCCTGTTTTATAGATGAGGAAGCTGAGGCAACCATAGGTTAACTGACTTGCTCAGCGTACATAGCTAGTAAGTATTGGGACTGGATTTGAACTCAGATCTTTCTGATTCTAAGTCCAATGCTCTATCGAATGCACTATTTAGCTGACTCACTATAGCCATCAATGTGGATAGTCTCTTCCACTGGTGTAGATCACGATACCATCTCATTTAATGCATTAAAAAAAAAAACATACCTCTTAGAGGAGTTGTGCTGGAAGACTGTGTTGGTTCTAACATTTTTGTGGACAATAGCACAGCACTTGTGTGGGGAAGGAGGAGGGGAAGAATGTAATAAGCATTTATTAAGCTCCCATTACATGCCAGGCCCTGTACTAACCACTTTACAAATAATAGCTAATTTGAATTTCACAACAAGGTACTATTATTATCACCCCCATTTTATAGTTGAGTAAACTGAGGCACATATCACTTAAGTGACTTGCCCAGGGTCACACAGCTGTTAAATGGGGCTGAATTTGAACTCGGGTCTTCTTGAGTCAGACCCAGCACTCTGTCTCTCTCTTCTCCTTCACTTTGAGATATGACTGGCCCACCTCCCATTCTATTCATATGTGGAATCATTTCCCTGTTTATGCCTTTTGTATAATTCCTTATGCACAAGTCAACTTTAATGATACACTGTAGTATGCCAACCTCACTAGGCACCTTGTGTTTCTCTTTGGGTCACCCACTGTTATTCTTCTTCTGAGTTGTGGTGTGTTGGGAATCCTAGAAAAGTATGTGATAAGAGGCTGTTCTGATCAGCCAATGTGCCGTCTCATTTGGTCCTTATGAAGATGAAGAAACGAACATGAACAGTAAGGAAAATGGCGGCCCTAGTCATGTGCTGGCATCTTCAGGACTTGAACCCAGGTCTCCTCAACCTAATGACCTTTCCAGTCTATCAGATTTCCTCCTGGAGAGGGGATTTGACTTTCTTTGCTTCCTGTAGTACTGATTCTGTCAATACAATCAATCCAAAGTCATAGGATTTTTTCAGAAAAGTCTTCCATGGAAACTTTTTTTGCTTTTATTTTGTTTTGTTTTTGTTTTTGTTTTTTGCTTTTTGGAGGGAGGAAGGCAGGGCAGTTAGGGTTAAGTGACTTGCCCAAGGTCACATGTCTAGTAAGTGTTAAGTGTCTGAGGCTGGATTTGAACTCAGGTCCTCCTGACTCCAGGGCCGGTGGTCTATTCACTGCACCACCTAGTTGCCCCTCCATGCAAACTCTTAAATAATTCACATTTCAATAGTACTTTACAGTTTACAGAATCCTATCCCCACAACAGCTCTGGGAGATGAACATTGAAAGTCTTACCATCCTTCTCTTGAAAATGAAGTAACTGAGACCCAGACAAATCAAACCATTTGCTTGGTTTAACCAGCTACTAAAGTGGGAACAGTAATTTGCACCCACCACTTTCCTAATTTTAATGCTAGTCAGATTTTCATTATACCATAATGCCTCAAACGGAGTCCCCTAATGAAAGAGGCAACAATTTCTTCTCAGCTCTGAATATTATAATCGATTACCCTATATCCAGGGGATCCCTCCTCCCTCGCCACCTTGTCTGTTCTTTGCAAATCTTTTTCCATCAGAAATGACTCTTGGAAAGTAACCCAGCAGGGACATTATCGTCATCATTAGAATCTAGTGGCAAGAATACTTTAAAAAGGACAATATTTAAACCAATGCCTTTTGTGACTAGACAATTTAGCAAAACAATATCCTTTAAAAATCACCAGATACTAGAGTTGGCAGTGACCTTTGAACATAGGATGTCAGAATTGTCAGCGATCTTGGAACATAGAATGTTAGGGTTGGAAGTACCCTTAGATATTTGAATATCAGAGCTGGAAGGAACTTTAAAACATAATATTAAAACTGGGAGAGGTCTTAAAATAAAGAATGTCAAAGATGGTAAGAAACATGGAGATAATTCAATCCAATCCTCTGACTTTACATGCAAGGTAACTGAAGCTCTGATTTCTCCAATGTCACATGGGTAAGAAGTAGCCAAAGTGGGTAGAAACAAAAGTCTCCTGACTCCTGTCCAAGATTCTTTCCAAGAGTGGTGCATTTATCCTCTTTCACAGATATTCAAGGATTCTGCCAAATGTATCATTACTGGAATATGTTCTCAGTGCCTAAACTGAAATTATCCCATGCCCAGGGTTCTTTTTGCTCTGCAATAGTGTTGTTTTTTTTAAAATCACTGATTCTGCTTCTGTAGTAATGTCTCCCTCCAAGGAGGAAACTACTTTATGGGGGCGGCCAGGTGGCTCAGTGAGTAAGAGCACTGGCTCCAGTGTCGGGATGACCTGGATCAAATCTGGGCTCAGATACTCAGCACCACACCCAGAAAAAATAACTGGCCGTGTAACCTTGAGCAAGTTACTTAATCCCAATTGCTTATAAAAAAAAAAAAGAAACTACTTTATGAAGAGTTGCCATTGTGGTCATACAAGAAGTCCCATTAAAGAGCAAGAACTTATTTATTTACAGTTTGGTCTCTGGTGATGTGAACATGATTAAAAATAATCCATGAGCAAAGATGGAATTGTGGTATATGAGGAGGGTCCTATGTTTATAGATAGAATATATGAGGACTCTTTGTTAATATTGTCTGACTACTTATCTATTGGAGAATCACTCATATTCTTCTATATTTGTTTGCTCCTTTGGCCAAGTTATTCAATATTCTTACAAGTGATTCTGAGGTATTAAACTATTATTATGACTGCAGACACTATGACTGTATAAGCCAGGATACCCATTTTCCTATCATATAGTCAGTGCTTCTTAAACTGTGGGTCACAACCTCAGATAAGATCTCAAAAATTTGGCAAAAGTAAAAGGTTTCTGAACATGCAATGACCACAAGTTAATTCAAAACAAATTTGAGGTGTTTCTGACAGCACTTGCCCATGTTACATTCAGCAGCTTCATTGGATACTTGGTTCTGAACACAAAGCATCAACACTTTGCATTGTGCATGCTGCCACACCATGCAACTCTAATAAATGCTCCCAAAATGCAAAAAGGGGTCTCTAGTAGAAAAAGTTTAAGAAGCCCTGAGTCATAGATCATAACCTGAGAACTAGGTGGCACAATGGATAGAATGCTGGGCCTGGAGTCAGGATAACTCATCTTGCTGAGTTCAAATCTGGTCTCAGACATGTAGTAGCTATGTGACCCTGGGCAAGTCATTTAACCTTACTTTCCTCAGTTTTCTCATTTGGAAAATGAGCTTAAGAAGGAATGGCAAACCACCCCCAATATCTCTGCCAAGAAAAGCCCA
The DNA here is from genome assembly GCF_028583685.1 of Petaurus breviceps papuanus. NCBI lineage: Eukaryota > Metazoa > Chordata > Mammalia > Diprotodontia > Petauridae > Petaurus > Petaurus breviceps. The sequence goes on from NW_027185771.1 coordinate 10,457,573, forward strand.
AATGGGGACACAGAGAGTCAGACATGATTGAAAAATGACAACACATCAGATCATAGGCTAGACTTATCCTCTTCACAGCATGGATCACAAATTCCAGGGATAAATGAACAGCTCTTGGCTTCTTGCTGTACCCCTGCACAAATGTCAGCAATTAGGGGAGAGTCATCCTTGGAATGAATAGGATACTTAATACCCAGAGGCAGTCTCTGAATAACGTTACTACCCTCATTGTGTAAAGGTTCTCCATCTATCAGACATTTTGCAGAGATAATCTAAGCAAAGATTCCACCCTACCCCCAACTCACAGCTTCTTTTCTTAACCCAGTTGTATTGATTCTAATTCATGAAAACATTTTTCAACTTAATATAATAAAATGATACATTTTTGATGTTGACATCATCTCTATTCCTTGTTTAACTAGAGGAACTCTTCTAGCTAGAATTGTGAAAGATATTTGATATGATTCTCTTCTCTTGTTTAATAGCATGAACTTTCATATTCAGATTCAGCATGCATTTTGAGGTAAAGTCATATATAGTGTAAGATGCCTGCTTACCTGTTTTCTCTGTTGTCCTTGTCCAGTAGAATTCCTTCCCAAAGTGATTCATGTTATTGGGTTTATTAAACACTGGGTTATTGAGTCTGATTGCCTTTGCTTCTTCCTTATCAAGCCTGTTCCAAGATCTCCCTTGTTATGTTTAACCAATACAAATATTTTTAATAATGATTAATCTAAAGTATAAATTGAGATCTGAAAGTATTATTTTAATCCCTACTTTTTCCATTATTTTCTTAAACAATCTAGACTTTTAGTTCCTTCAAATGAATTTTGTTATTACATTTCCTAGCCCTATGAGGCATCCTCTTCATACTATGATTTGCATGGCACTAAATCTACAAATTAATTTAGTTGCTATCTGAAATTATAATAGTATTTTATTATTTTATATTACATATTTACATAACATGATATATATTATCTATTTAGTATTTTAGTTCCATTGTGAACAATGAATTTTCTTCGTTATTTAAATTGTACTTTTGTCGTTGTTGCTCAGTCATGTCTGACTCTTCATGAACTCATTGAGTGTACGCTTGACAAAGATACTGGAGGGTTTGCCATCTCCTTTTGTAGTTCATTTTATAGATGAGGAAACTGAGGCAGAGTTAAGTGACTTGCCCAGGGTCACACAGCTAGTAAGTGTCTGAGGCTAGATTTGAACTCAGGAAGATGTCTTGCTGATTCCAGGCCCAGTGCTCTATCATCTGCACCACCTAACAGCACTATTTAGAGAATTTTGTAATTGTATTTATTAAAGTCCCATTTATTCTTTGGTCAACTGACTCCCAGATATTTTATGCTGTTCATAGTTATTTTGAATAGGGTCTTTCTTTCTATTACTTCCTCTGAGATTTTGTTATTGCTATTTACAAATGGTATTGAATTTGGTGGATTGATTTATTTGTTCTGGATATTTTTTGAAGCTATTCATTGTCTTAGTCTCTTCACTGATTTTCTGAGGTTTTCCAAATAAACCATGGTATTGTCAGCAAACAGTTCATTTTTTCTCCTCTTTGCCGGTTTATGCCTTTAATTTCTTTCTCTTGTCTTATTACTCTTGCTAGTATTTCTGGAACTTTGCCGAATCTGGCCTCAGAGGCTTCCTAGCTGTGTGATCCTGGACAAGTCACTTCACCCTGTTTGCCTTAGTTTTCTCATCTGTAAAGTGAGAAGGAAGTGGTAAACCACTCCAGCATCTCTGCCAAGAAAATTCCAAATGTGGTCATAAAGCACAGACATGACTGAAATGACCAAACAACATAGTAGGGAAAGAAGTCATCCCTGCTTTACACTGGTAGTTGTTGGAAAAACTTCTAGTGTTTCCCCATGTTAAATAATGCTTGCTTTTGGCTTTAGAATAAGCACTTCTATGCTGATTATGTAGAACACCAGATTTTCTTCTGGGGAAAGACACAACGCTTAAATAAGACAAAGTCTCCAGCTTCAGAGAACATTTAGCTCAGAGTGGGAATGATATGTAGGCTATATCAACACAGACAAATATTATGTCATAATTGATAGGAGGAATGGTGAATTTATAATCAGTAGATTTGGGCTCAAGTTCCCTGCGACTTATCAACTCTGTGACCTTGACTGAGTCACTTTCTTCTCAGTCTCAGTTGTTTCATCTGTAAAACGAAGACATCACACTAGATCAGTGGGTCTCAACCTGAGATCTACTTTCTTAATGTAAAAACTTTTTCTAGAGCCCTCCCTATGGGAAAATAGTAAAGAGCTGATAGCTGCACATACTACACCTTAAGATTTGGAAAATTTCTTACAAATATTATCTCATTTGGCAGACGCTGTTATTATTCCCCATTTTCCAGAAGCTTGGAGAGGTGAGAAACCTGCCTGGGCTTGTATAGTTAGTATCTAGGGTGGGATTTGAACCCAGATCTTAGTGCCTCCAAATTTACACCTTGCATCTACTATACCATATTGTCGGGCATTTCTTCTTCTACTCCAGAGAAAGCAGGAAAGGCTTTTTTGTTATTACATTTTCCTAGCCCTATGAGGCATCCTCTTCATAATTTGATTTGCATGGCAATAAATCTACAAATTAATTTTCCTCCCAGACAGAGACATAACATATAATAGTAGCTATACTATTATTATCCAGGGATCATATAAAATACCCTACAAAAAGCTACCATGAATTCAATTTAAATTAAATATGAGTTAAATTAAATATGCATTAAATATGAATTCAATTTAAATAAAAATGGTATTTAAGCACAAAATCACAATCACATTATTTAATCACAATATAATCAAAGCATCTATATTCATTTGAAAAATAGTAACACAGACATGAGAAAGACATTTTATATATTTACTTTGTAGAAGATATATTTGTATACCATCTGGAGATAGTCTCCCCTCCCCAACATTGAATTTCGATTCTCCCCAGACAAGCTATCTCAGGTTCAAGATGCTCTGTGGGCTCCCCAACCAAAAACCTCAGTTCACAGACCTTCACCAATGTTTCTTTTTATCAGTCAGCCAAAAGACACAATTCAAAGCAAAGACATTTAATAAAATTGCTTAGTAAGAATAATATCAGTAGATATTCATAAATCTTAGATATCCTCCTACTCTTCCCTGACAAATGCACAAAACATCTTTGGGAAAGATGGACATTAGCAGGAAATGGAGGGATATTTACATAGGAAACCCATGGGGCCATGGTGCACACACATCAAGGGGCAGCTCCCACCTCTGACTCTGAATGATGCTGATGTCATTAAGCTGCCTCCCTTGGGCATGGCATGTAATCTCTGTCTGGCATTGCTTCCCACTGGTCTCAAGTGGCATTTCCCATGAAAATGAAAGGGTAAGAACAGACAACTTCAAGTGGAGTGCTTTCCACCTCAATCCTTTGTTCCAAATTCTTGACTTTACTATGTGCAGAAAACTGACAACCAACCTCCCTGCCGCTGAGCCACCTTATCCTTAAGGTTTCCCAGATGTCTGGTGATAATTACATAGCCCCTCAGTGGCCCACAGTTTGGGTACCACTGTATTATTTAGTCACTATGATCCATTTTAACTCTAAATCCTATGATTCTAATACATAAAATGTTTTCCTAAATGGATAGGTAGTATAATTATTTTTATCCCCATTTTACAGATAAAGGACTGAGGGAGAGTTTATTTAAGGTCACCTAGCTAACAAGCCTCCGACACTCAGACTCAGTCCTTCTAATTCCAAGTCCAAGACTCTTCCTTCCATCCCAGTACACACACAAAAAAAAGTCTTTTTTTTTTCCAATTCATATGCTCTCCAGGATCATGTTATGGAACTACTCAGTGACGTCAAATGTACAAAGGATTTGGCTACTGTTTCTTTTCATTAGAGCAAAGTGAGAGGGGGCAGAAGTCAGAAAGCTTGTTTTGGCAGGGAGAAATGCCCCAAAAGACCAACCACAAAATACCCCAAATTTCTGCTCCACACAAGTTTGGCTAAGGTCTCAGGCCCTTCTTGGCCCAGGCCCTTTCCTTTCTGTGTTGGAAGCAGTTACAGAAAGACATGTGACACTGATTCCACTGGGGCTTTGATGGGGAAAGGAGATGTCAATCCTGCCTCTCCTTCTCTTCCTTCTGAGATAAAAAGAACATTCTGCTTTCTATTGCCTCTGTACCCACTCTGGGGATAACAGCCCCTTGGAAAACATAGGCTTTTCAACAGCTACCTTTTAAACCCCACTTAAGTTAACAGTCCCTGAAAAAATACTTTCTCCTTCCTAAGAGCAAATTGAGCACCTTGTTCCTTACTCCATCACCACATAAAATTAATCTCTTAGCTCTAAACTTTACTAGATGAACAAGTCCCTGGATCTCTACAAACTCCAGTTTTCTTACAAGGTTGTGCCCTGATAACCTTAAAACCCCATGCAAGGTAGTGTAGATAGAGAACCGTACTTGGAATCAGGAAGATATGGGTTTGGATTCCACCTCGGACTTAGTTCTTGGTTGAGTATGACCTTGGACAAATCTCCAAGATTATAAATTGTAGAGAAGGTTTGCATGTTGGTAAAGAAGAAAAAAAATTTCTCTCCTGGAGTTTGCTGAATGAAATCACCGTCCAAAGCCCCACCCCTAAACAAAGCGCTGTATAAATGTTGTAATTTTTATAATAGAGTATAAACATATATTACATATAATTATTATATATTATAACATATAAACATATGTTATAATGTTTTATAAATGTGGCTCATTTCCCCCCAAAGAACATCCTCCTTCCATTCCTCATCATAGTTCTATGCCAGAACCCCTCTCACATGGAGATTTCTACGGGCCAACCCCAAGGACCCTAATCTAAGCCTACTCGCCTAGATTCTACCAGATCTACCCTTTGAAATGATATACACTGAGGACCTCTGAGCCTTGCTATAGACCCTGCTACTGCATCCTAAGGACTTCAGGGACTTTCCGTCTACCCTGCGTCTGAATTTTCCTATATGTACTGACTGTCCCAATTAGAATATGAGTTCTTTGAAAGCAGGGTCTGTCTCACTTTTCTGTTTGCATCATCTCACCCTTAGCACAGGGGTTGGCACTCGGTGAGGATTTGATAGAAAGCTTTCCCTTTCCATTTCACTGCATAGAGGTAGCCTTGGATTCTCGAGGACTTGGCTAGAGTCGAAGCATCGACCAACCTCTAAGACCTGGCTGGTAATGTGTGACATGTCCCTCATCAGATGGTGGGTTGGCTACAGGCTGGTACATTTTTTCAACGCCACCACCTCACAAAGAAGATCTCCTACAGCACAAAGAGAGCCTTGCAGTGAGTGCCCATACCCTGAGGAAATCCTGGCTCCGTGCTGCCTCTGTGAAGTCAGAAGGGCTGGGTTTAAATCCTAGCTCTAACATTTATTCACTGTGTGGCCTCTCCTCTCTGAAGGCTCTGTTCCCTGATCTGTTAAAATGGAGGCAGTAATACTCATATCACCTCCCTCACAGAGCTCTTACGAAGAAAACATCTTGTAAACTTTCAGATAAAATAGCTATGTGAGTTATCTTTATTAATGTGATCCTTGAAGAAATCTTATCTCCCTGGCTCTGATTGTAAAATCTCTGTGAGAAGAGCCTGCTTTATTTGTTTGTTTGTTTTTTTTAATTATTTATTGAGTTATTTTTTTATGTTTGCTCTCCCTCAATGCTGAGAAATTAATTTAACAGGATTTATTAAATCATTTGATTGGTTCAGGCACTGTGGGAGGCATTGGAAATACAAAGAAAAAAAAAACAGCAATGATTTTTGTCTTCAATGAACTTCATGTTCTATTGGGGGAAACCCCACCATTAGCCCAGGACCTTATGCAGAGTAAGTTTTTAATTACTTCAATCAAGGCACGTAGGTGGAACAGTAAATAGAATTCTGGACCTGGAGTCAGCAAAACATGAGTTCAAATCCAGCCTCAGACACTTACTAGATGTTTGAGCTTGGGCAAGTTACTTAAACTTTGCCTACCTCAGTTTCCTTATTTGTAAAATGGGGACAATAATAGTACTTCCCTCCCAGGTTTGTTGTGAGAAGATAACGAGATAATATTTGTAAAGCATTTATACAAATATTAGCTATTATGAAATCAGCAAGCATTTATGAAATGATAGCTGTATAATATGGACTGTGCTAAATGCTGACCTTACATTCTAATGGGGAGGTGGGGGAAGAAGGCAACTTAGTCATGGTGGTAAAGTCCAGAGAGTGGAAGATGTCTGATATGGATGTGGAGGCCATGGAAAAGACTCACCAGTGGCAGAAGGAGGCCTTTGGGGCAGAGGGACAAAGCTGCTGAGCCATGATGCTAAAGTCCAGAGAATGAGTGTACAGTAGAAAAATAATGAACCAATAGAGGTTGGACCAGAAACCCATTTGCCCAGCATACATCACTTAACCTACAGTTTGTAGATTTTAGAGTTGGAAGGTATTTTTGATATCACCTACTCCTATGTCTTTATTTTATAGATCAAGGACTTGAGCATTAGAGAAGGGAAGAGATTTGCCCAAGGGCAAACGGGTGAAAAAAACCATCAAGTATTCAAACCTATATCTCCTATGACCCAATTTTTTCTCCTTCCACTATGCCATGGAATCCTCAACCTTTAGAATGGGAATCATTCACCCATAGGATTCAGGGAAGGACTGAAGACAGCCCCTGCTATTTAACTGAAGTATTTTCATCGAAGTGGGCAAAATCAGAAGACAAGTATGATAACATCGCTGTTATAATTGTAATGAGTCACAAATGCTATTTCAATGGTTTGCTTTGAAAGAAATATACATAACCCCACCAATTTAATTAAAGATCTCCTAGTCTTTGTAATCAGCACAACCGCAAATGAAGACAAAACGACTTTCATGTGGCAGAACATACACAAAGCTGAACTAGCATTCCCATAAAAGAGAGGGTTATGTTGGGTTGGGTTGTATGTGTGTGTTTTATGAGAAAATGGTTTATTCGTAACAATAGAGGGAAACGTAAAAAAAGAGAGAGAGGGAACTTTTTCAAAGCATCACACTGAGAATCTCCCTTACATAGAGATTTCATGGAGGTGTGTTTTCTCAGTCACATAGAGTGGAAAGTCATGAATTTGGAGGCAAAGAATATGGTTGGAATCCTAGCTCTGCTACTGACAATTAGTGGTGATCCTGGGCTGGTCACTTAACTTTTGTTTTTGCCACCATCTTTTTCTACAAAAAGGGAGTCTGAATGATTTCTCAGGCTCTGTCAGCTCTGACACACTGTGTTCTAAGGCTCCTCCCAGCTCTGATATCTTCTCTTTTAAAAAGTCTTTCTATCTCTGATATTTTATGTCATGAGTCCTGCCAAGCTTTGACAGTCTATGTTCTAAGGTCCCTACTGACTTTAACATTCTGTGTTCTAATCCCCCTCTCAACTCTGTCATTCTGGTTTAAAACCTTTTCCAAGCTAAACCTTTCTATGTTCTAAAGTTCCTTCCAGCTCTTGCATTTTATGTTCCAAAGTCTCTTTCAGCTTTGACATTCTTTGTTTCTCCTCTGACATTCTATAATTGAAGACCCCTTATACTTCTGAAATTTTATCTTTTAAGGTCCTTCCCACCTTCTGAAATTATATGTTGTCTTCTATGAATTTTGAACCAATTCTTGTGTTTCCTGAATAAGCGTGCCATTTAGGACCATTCTCATCTTAAGGAGTGGATGTATTATCCCTTCTTTCAATCTAGAAATCAAACAAAACCCCCAGGCATACATTGTTAATACATTTCTTTTTTTCTTCTCTTTTCTTTATTTTGATTTTTCCAAATATCTTTACAAAGATTTTCTATATCACCAATGATTTTACCAGTGTGGATACTTTTTCTTTTTTATTATGTTATTTTAGTTTTCAACATTCATTTCCACAAAATTTTGAGTTCCAAATTTTTACCCCATTTCTCCTCTCCTTCCACCCCAAAACGGCATACATTCTGATTACCCCTTACCCCCATCTTCCCTTTCTTCTATCACCACCCTGCTTCTCCTATCCTCTTCCCCTTCTATTTTCCTATAGGGCAAGATAGATTTCTATACCCCATAGCCTGTATATCTTATTTCCAAGTTGCATGTAAAGGCAATTTTTAATATTTGTTTTTAAAACTTTGAGTTCAAAATTCTCTTCCCTCCTCCCTCTCTACTCATCCTCAATGAGAAGGCAAACAATTAGATATACTTTATACATGTGTAGTTATACAAAACACTTCCATAATAGTCATGTTGTGAAAGACTAATTATATTTCCCTCCACCCTATCCCACTCCCCATTTATTCTCTTCTCTTCTTTGACCCTACCCCTTATAAAAAAGTATTTGCTTCAAATCCCCCCCTCCCTCAATCTGCCCTCCTTTCTATCCCACCCCCCTCTCTTATTCCCTTTCTCCCTACTTTCCTGTACCCAATTGAGTATGTATGTTATTCCTTCCTTAAACCAAATCCATTCAGTGTCACCTCCCTTTCCCTTCCACTGTAAAAGCTTTTTCTTGCCTCTTTTATGTGAGATAACTTACCCCATTCTACCTCTCCCTTTCTCCTTCTCCCAGTACATTTCTCTTTCATTCCTTAATTTTGTTTTTTTATATCATCCCTTTGTATTCAACTTACCCTGTGCCCTCTGTGTGTATATGCACATATATACACATATGCATACATACATATGTGTGTACACACACATATTCCCTCCAACTACTCTAATACTGAGAAAGGTCTCATGAGTTACAAATATCATCTTTCCATGTAGGAATGTAAACACTTAAATTTTAATAAGTCCCTTATGATTTCTCTTTTCTGTTTACCTTTTAATGCTTCTCTTGAGTCTTGTAATTGAAAGTCAGATTTTTTATTCATTCTGGTCTTTTCATCAAGAATGCTTGAAAGTCATCTATTTCAGTGAATGTCCATTTTCCCCCTGAAGTATTATACTCAGTTGGTGATTGATTCTTGGTTTTATTTCTAGTTCCTTTGAGCTCCAGAATATCATGTTTCAAGTCCTGTTAATACATTTCTAACAAAAGCAATTTCCTACTTTGCAAAACTAGGGGATTAAACTAGAAGTTTCCTTCAAGCTCTAAATGACTTCAAGCCCAATTCTCTTTCCTAATACACCACACTACCTCCCCAGGAGAGTTATTGTGAAGATCAAATGAGGTAATGTAAATAGGAGATGTCATTTGTATTATTCAAACGATCCACTTAGTCTTATAGTCATTTCATTCAAACACCTCAGAACAGTGATTATATTTCATTTTTTGAAACCCCAAATGCATCCCTGAGCTCCAGCTACTTAGTAAGGTCTTTAGATATGGATAGCATAATTATTTAAATTATTGGTGTTGTTCAATCATATCTGACTCTCTGTGATCCCATTTGGGTTTTTCTTGTCAGAGATACTGGAGTGGCTTGCCATTTCCTTCTCTAGCTCATTTTATAAATGAGGAAATTGATGCAAACAGAATTAAGTGACTTACCCAGGGTCACACAGCTTACCTAAGGGTCTGAGGCCAAATTTGAACTCAGGTCCTCCTGACTCCAGGCCCAGCACTCTATCCATTGCACCACCTCAATGCCATTCTTAGAATAATTGACTTTAAGTATTTGAAAAATAGATGATGTTGCATGAATTCTAAGTATCATTCACATGTTGGCAAAACAGCAGATATTGTGTCATGATCTTGTGTGCCTTTGTAGGGCTAAGTGGTATTAAAGCCCTAGGAAGTAATTCATTACAATATCAGCTAGAATGTATTACTAAAAGTATGGCAATGGAACACCTAGAAAAGGAAGCAGTGATCACAAAAAGCCAGCATGGAAAGATCAACAGGACAAACCAGAGAGATATTAACTTCTTTTTTGACAGGGATACCAAAGTTATCCAAGAGAGGGATATATGTATATAGATTTTAGCAAAACAATTTGGCCAAGGCTCTCATGCCATATGTATGGAAAAAGATGCAAATAACATGGGCTAAGGGAGAGTTTTGTGATATATGAGGCCATTTAAAACAAAATATCGAACAACATATGGCATACATTCCTATGATCTGGGATCTGGTCCCCTTGTCTTCCACTTTGGTGGAGGGTAGGTGGAAGTCTGTGGCTATACTGCTAATGGCCTAGCAGGGGGAGGAGCTGGCAGGATGCAAGACAGTCATGACCAAATAATTCCTCTTTCATTCTCCTATCTGGAAGGGGGTATAGGGCTCGAATTATTTCTACCTATCACATATAGAATATTATTAGTTTAGGGGCACTACATTTTTATAGGTGCTATAGCAAAAGTCATTTTTCCTTTTTACTCCAAAGGATGTTTAGTGTACTCTCTTCAAGTTTACTTCCCTCCCACCAAACCCTATTTGCACAAAAGACAGTCAGGAATAGTTATCAACAACAACAACAACAAAAACAACAACAAAGAAAACAGTAAATAGAAATTGAGGAAGACATAAATTAGAACTGATGAATTTACAAGGATAAAAGAGGTCTTGATCCTTTGAGCAAGATAATATCTCAGCTCTAACAAGGAAAGAAGAATCTCACCAGGGAAGTCCATCCTTGTTGCTGTTCATCCTTCATTCTCGAAGAGGACCAATGACATCAGTAGGGTGATGTCTTGACTTGCAAGTGAATTGCATTTAAGTGAGGCAGAGCTGTGCAGTCATCAGCCTCACTCTCTCCTCCAGAGTCACTGAAGTCCAGTGACAAGACATAAGGCAAGATGACTGGTGATGGCCCCAGGTGCAGTGGGAGACTTTGACCTTTTTAAGCTTTCCTAGGTCTCACTTTGTCTGAGGCCAGTTTATTTTTAGCAGTCTCTGTAAGTACAGATTCTGAGAATCAAGGGATGTGGTAGGTGGCTGGCTTCCATGTCATCAGATCTGGGAGCTCCAGTTAGCTCTTCAAAAGTCCTCTCTCACCTGTGTCTCTGTTTGCTTCCTTCTCTTCTCCAAAGTCTTTCTCTGCCTATGCAGCCTCCTTGGCAGGGAGGCTGGGAGGCTTGAGAGGCTTCTCAGCCAGTCGGGAGTTAGGTGTCCCTCTGAGGCAGCAAGCTGTGTGCTAAAGTTGTCCTTTGTGTAACCTCCCTACCTGACTGAGGCTGGGGGTGTGTGATAGTATAATTGGGTGATTTTGGAACCCATCACACTGCCACACTCCCAGAGGAGTCATTAATGACCATTAATGTGCCAATTTGAGATCTTGTGTAATACCAAGAGATCTGTGTTTACCTTTATGTAGCTTAACATTTTTTTTGGAAATCAATGATAAAAACATAGATGTCACCATTATAAAATTTACAGAAAAAAAACTCATGAAGAGCTAATATAGTAGAAGAGGATAGAGTTGGCATCCAAAGATATGTTGGCAGGTTAGGGAACAAGACTGAATCTAAGACGAATTTGAGCAGAAATGAATGTAAAGTCTTCCTGATGGGTTCAAAGATTCAATTTCAGAAGTATAAGAGAGATTCATACAGAAAAGACTTGGGGGTCTTAGTAGACCCCTATGTCAGCAATATGATATAGCAGTCAGGAAAGCTAGGCTCTGTTTAGGGATGCCTTTAGAAGGATTAGCTTCCAGAAATAAGGAAGGGATAATCTCATTGTATTCTAACCATACTGTAGTATTGTGTTGGGTGCCTTATTTTAGAAAGGGTAATAAGAAGTTGGAGTGTTAAGAGGGCTACCCGGATTGTGAAAAGTCACATGAGTTCATACCACATGGGAATTGTTTTAAGGAATTGGGGATATTTAGCCTGGTAAAGAGAAGATGTGGAGGGCATAGGAAGGTAATGGAAGATAGATATTTTCATTTTCAAAGACCTGTCCTGTAGAAGAAGGCATGCTTGATACCAGAAGGCAGGATTGATGACAGGAAGTTTTAGAGGCAACTTCAGGCTTGACATGATGACAAGCTTCCTCACAATTAGATTTATCTGCACATGAAATGGGATGTAGTGAGCTCCTCCTCCCCAGAGGTCTTCAGGCAGCAGCTGGATGAACATGGATTGGATATATTGTAGAAGACATTTGTTTGCAAATATATATTATGCTAAATGACCTCCAAGATCCCTTCTATTGAAATTTTGGAATTCCATCATTTTGGAATGAATTGCTACCTGGGAACTAACCATGCTATATATTAGACTCATATAATATGGAGTCTTTATATGAGAGGGATTAGAGAATGGAAGGAGTTGTCATAGTACAACAAAATCTGTGTAATAATAGCCAGTGTAGCAGCAAGCACCCCAGCATCCCAGGGTGGCTGTCAACACAGGTTCTTAGATCTGCTTTTCTAATGGAAAGCAACTCAAAATGGGTTAACAAGCTTACTTTAATCAATCAAACATATATCGTTTACCTAGTTCAGGGGAAAAAGGTCAGCACCCCAAACTTCAGAGTATACAGACAGAAGTTACAAGACAGAGAAACAGATCAAGCAGACAGGCTCAAACCAACCCTCCTGCCATAGGCTCCATGTGACCACATTCAGCCTATTAGAGGGCAGAGTATATTTTCAAATCAAGGGAGGTTTTCAGAGTCTCTTAAGCCTATCAAAGTGCCTAGGGGCAGGAAAGATCTTTAAATTTGCGTTTCCATTACAGCCAGTCACTTTAGAAGAGGATTTTATTATGTCCTAATTTCTATTTTATCAGTTAGCTAACAGTAACAGGCAGTTAAGGTGGCACAGTGGATAGAATACTGTCCTTGAGTAAGGAAGATCTGGCATGTACTAGCTGAGTGATCCTGGACAAGTCACTTAACTTCACTTTCCTCATTTGTAAAAAAAAATGGAGGGAATAATAACAGTGCCTACCTCTCAGGATTGTTGTGAGGAGATAAGATAATAGTAATAAAGTATTTGTCACATAGTAGGTGCTATATAAATGCTAGTAGTAGTAGTGGTGGTGGTGGTGGTAGTGGTAGTAGTAGTAGTAGTGGTGGTGGTGGTAGTGGTAGTAGTAGAAGTGGTGGTGGTGGTAGTGGTAGTAGTAGTAGTAGTGGTGGTGGTGGTAGTGGTAGTAGTAGTAGTAGTAGTAGTAGTGGTGGTGGTGGTAGTGGTAGTAGTAGTAGTAGTAGTAGTAGTAGTAGTAGTAGTAGTAGTAGTAGTAGTAGTAGTAGTGGTGGTGGTGGTAGTGGTAGTAGTAGTGGTGGTGGTGGTGGTGGTAGTGGTAGTAGTAGTAGTAGCAGCAGCAGCAGCAGCAGCAGCAGTAGGAGGAGGAGAAGTAGTAGTAGTAGAACCTGAAATAGAAACCAAGAATGCTGATTCCTGGTCTCTGGTGGGACTAGTAACATGTTAGATCAACAAAGTACCTTAGATCTAGCCCCCCAAACACAACCTCTCCCCAAGCCCAGAGGGCTGGAGTCCATAGAGGAAAAGTATTTTGTCCAAGGTCATAAAACCACTTAGCACCTGTTGGGGGTAAAAGGTCCTTGGTTGAGTAGGATAGTTACTTCCCGAACTCTCCCGTGGGTAGCATATTCTAAACTCTTCCCTCAAATCTTCCCAAAGGCTTGACTTTCTCTCTAGCCATTTACCTTAGTTCCTTCCCTTGGGGTTGTTGATTCCTTAAACAATGGAGGGAGGATCAAAGACACCTAAGGCAATTCCTCTGAAGGGAAGTAACTTCAGATCTATTTTCTTTCCCGCCTCTGGGATGGTGTAATCTTGAGCTCATTTGTGCCTCATTTCTTAATTTTAGGGTTCAAATTCCCTCAATCTTTTTCTGCTTTAGGAAGTTATCAAATATGAATCATGAAAATTTCTCTTCAGTCTAGCTCTGAGCCCCTGTATTTGTCAGAGAAAGCCTTCCACACTTAACATCTCTCAGTCTCTCCATTTGGGCACCTCATCATTCATTTATTCTCCTCTCTCAATGACATTTTCTCCAAGGATGAGCACTGGCCAGAAATATAATAAGCAAACATAATAGCTTGGGGGGGGGGGGACAGTTTCTTTAGAACAAATAGTGAAAGAGAAAGGGAGAACATGAGAGTAAGAATGTAACAATCATCAATCAACAAAAATTTATTAAGGATTTACTATGCTCTAGGTTAGGATAAAAAGACAGAAATGAAATAGTCCTTTTCTTCAAAGAACTTCCATTTAATTGGGAGAAACAAACGTGTCTTTGTATGTATACATATAGACATACACACACATATATGCAGTTAGGTGGTATAGTGGAAAGACCACTGGACTTGGAAGTGGGAGGGCTTGAGTTCACATCTGGTCTCAGATATTATTAGCTGTGTTACTATGGGTAAGTCACTTGACTTTTGCCTGCCTCAGTTTCTTCTTGTAACATGGGGATAATAACAGTGGCAGGAATCTGGAATGTTCATCCAGTATGAAGAGGTTTCTGGGGCATGATAGAGAAAATCCACAGTGGAGCCTTGAAAGTAATGGAGAAAGAGAGAAGTTCTTAAAAATTCTGAATAGGTTGGTTGTAGTTAGATTGTGAAAGACTTAAAATGTCAAGCTGAAGAGTTAATGTCTGATCCTAGAGGCAATAGGGAGCTATGAGAGTTTAATAAGTAGGAGAGTGACATGGTTAAAACTTGGATTTTAGAACATACTCTTCAAAAACTGTGGAGTAGATTATTGTCACAGTCTTTGTGTCATCTTTAAACTTTCAAAAACTCACAAATTCAACATTTATTCACTATCCAGTATAAAACTCTGTTCTTGCTGCTGGAGTGGAGTCAAGGTGGGGGAAATGTACTCAAGGAGCGACAGGACACAACTCTGTCCTCATAGAACTGATAGTACCTATTAATCATAATTAAAATTTATGTAGCAATTTAAAGTGTGTCAAGTGTTTTCTTTTTAACTTTTATTTTAATTCATTTCAATTAACAAGCGTTTGTTTTTCTCCATCCCACTCACTCCCCCAAATGAAAAAAAGAAGAAAAATTAAGCCTTTAAAAAAATATACTTAGAGGGGCAACTAGGTGGCACAGTGAATAGAGCAGTGGCCCTAGAGTCAGGAGGACTTGAGCTCAAAACTGCCCTCAGACACTTGACACTTAACTAGCTGTGTGACCTTGGTTGCATCATTTAATCCCAATTGCTTTAACTTCTCCCCTCCATATATATTTAGTCAAGCAAAACAGTCTCCCATTGGTTGTATCAAAAAATGTCTCATTGTATACCTTTAGTTATCTCTTTGGTAGGACGTGGGTGGCATGCTTAACCTTTGGTCCACTGGAATTGCATTTGATTATAAAGTCGATCAGTGTATTTAAGTCTTTCAAGGTTTGTTTTTAACATGTAGTTATTGTACAATTTGTTTTTTTGATTCTGTTTACTCCAATATAGACCTACTCCACAATATAGACCTAGTAGTGCTATTGCTGGATCAAAGGGTATGCATAGTTTGATTGTCCTTTTAGAGTTCCAAATTGACCTCCAGAATGCTTGGATCAGTTCACAACTCCACCAACAATGCTTTAGTTTCTCAATCTTCCCATATTTTCTCCAATATTTATCATTTTCCTTTTTTTGTCATATTAGCCAATCTGATAGATGTGAGGTGGTACCTAAGAGTCTCTTTATCATTTCTTAAGGTTCAATACTATCCCATTACATTCATATATTATAAATTATCTAGCCATTTCCCAATTGATGGGCACCCCATCACTTTCCAAGTTGTTTACCATTTCCTACTACAGCTCATTTTACAGATAAGGAAACTGAGGCAAACGGGGTTAAGTGACTTGCCCAGGGTCACACATTTAGTAAGTGTCCGAGGCCAAAATTGATATCAGGAAGATGAGTCTTCCTGACTCCAGGCCCTGAACTCTATCTACTTTGACACCTAGCTGCCCCAGGGCGGGGGCATCTATATTGACTGCCAAACATTTGAGTCAATTATGGGTATGGCATAGCCAATAGATGCCTTCAAAACACAGTGTCTTGGCTCTGGGTCAATTCACTATTGGACTGCGTCAAGCAAGTCACCCCACAGGGCTGGGCTCTTCCTGGGCCTAGTTGCTGTGGCCACCAGCAAACTCTGTTCTGGGTACCAGTTGCTAAATTTATGGTAACTCTCCCAAAATGTTGCAATTTACAAGACAGTAACTTAGTTTAATCTCTGATACTCATTCACCTAAAAGCAGGAAAGGAGGAAGAACAGAAATGGAAAAACAAAACAAAATCAAAAGAGAACAAAACAAAACAACCTCCCAAACAACAACAAAAACAAACCAGCAATTCCACAAACATTCATGTCCTGATGGGCACGGACCTGATCAGATAAGGCCACTGGAGATAGCAGTATTTGGTTACGACCTCTCTCCCTAACCAGAGATTTGCAGTTCTTTCATCTGATAGAGTTCTATTCAGTCTGAATCTTTTGCATGCATCCTCAATTCTGTCTCAGCATCTGGTTAAGGGGCTTATCGACAGAGTGTTAATACCTGCTGTTTGCTTTGAAATGGGGAAAAGAAGGGCACCTCCCCACGTTTGGATAGCAGGTTTGCCGAGCTCCCCATGGGGTGATACCAGACAGAGTACACTGTACATGTTTTAAGGACTGGGCTATTATTGGTCCTTCATTATCGAAGATGACCGTAATATGAGGAAGGTGGTATCACAATTTGCAAGTGAATTGGATTTGAGTGAGGGCGGGCCATGCAAAATCACCAGCTTCACTTTCTCCTCCAGAGCCATCTGGGTCCAGTGGCCAGATATAGATCAGTATGACTGGAGGTGGCCCCTCAGGACTGGGCCTTCATTAGCCAATCTTCCTATTATAAGGCATTTTGTTTTACAAAAAATTCCCCCCACCTTTGTGTCTTTACAAAGAATGCTCCCTCTTTGTGCCTTGGTGTCCCTTATATAATGAGGAGGATGGACTAGGTGGTCTCTAGCTTAGGAAATCAATGATCTAAGCATCCTTCTAACTTTGAAATTTTATATGCTAAGATTCTTTTAATTCTAACATTTTCATTGCTAATAATTTTATCTTGTGTGTTCTAAAGTTCTCTCTTGCTCCAACATCTTACATTCTAAGAATCTATCTATCTCTGTCGCTCTGTTCTAAAGCTGCTTTCATCTCTGAAATTCTGTGTTCTAAGGTCCCTCCCAGCTCTGACAGTCTATGTTCTAAGGGCCCTCCCAGCTCTGACAGTCTATGTTCTAAGGGCCCTCCCAGCTCTGACATTCTATGTTCTAAGGTACCTCTCAGCTCTGGCATTGTGTTCTAAGGGCCCTATCACCTCTGACATTCTGTGTTCTAAGGGCCCCCCCCCCAGCTCTGAAATTTTCTGTCCTTTCAGTTCTGACATTCTCTGTTCTAAGTTTGCTATGAGCTCTGACATTTCACGATCCTATGATCTTTGGGGAGGCAACATTTTATACTCTCATCGAATTTCTGTCTGGGTCATTGTGCTTGGAGGATTCTGGGACATGCGTGGCATTCATTCCAGCTCAGCTATGGGCTGGATTGAGGCCTTCTGACTTACAGCTCTAATTACCCTGCTCTCCTCCTGTGTCAGGGGACCTTTGCTTAGCCCAGGCTGCAGTGCAGAATTTCAGAAAGGCATCCTTTTCTGCCTTTCATTTGTGCTATGTCACCGGGGCACACATTTTCAGACAGCTGTTCAATAAGATCAGCTTTTACTGTACAATTAGCAGCAGATCCAACCCTCACCCCCACCCCCACCCCCCAACAAAAGGAAGAATTATATAATTATTTGTTTCCCTTGCTTGGTCAATGGTAGGCAGGATAGGATAGTTGGTATTTGTAAAGTGGAAAGAAAAAAAAAGACAAGGGCAAAAGGGTTGTGGGGGGAGAGAGAAAGAGGGAATCGATACCCTTGAAGGGGGCCTGCTCACAGGGCTGGGAGCTTTAGGCCTTAACCCAGCTGGACTAGCTGGAGAAGGGGGAAGGGAACCACCCACATACTTCCCCCACATGGAGATGCAGCTGCAGCTCCCTAGGCCAAGTACTAGGCATGACAGACTAAGGACATGAGTTTTGTTTCTTTTTTAAGAAATTAGGAGTATCTGCATGATGTAGTGGAGGAGAATTCTGTACTATAAGTCAGGACATTGAGGTTCTGCCATTAAATAGTTGTGTGGTCTAGAGTAACCTCTCTGATGCTCAGTTTCCTCATCTGTAACCCAGGTGATTTGAGTACATGACCCCTAATGATACTCTCAGAGAGACTCTTAAGTCTTACAATTCTGTAAACCTGACTAAGGAACCTAGTGTTTTCTTTTCTGGAAAGAAAGAAAGAAAGAAAGAAAGAAAGAAAGAAAGAAAGAAAGAA
>NW_027185771.1:10475946-10495599 GCF_028583685.1 Petaurus breviceps papuanus
AGAAAGAAAGAAAGAAAGAAAGAAAGAAAGAAAGAAAGAAAGAAAGAGAGAAGGAGGGAGGAAGGAAGGAAAGAATACTGAAGGAAGGAAGGAAGGGAGGGAGGGAGGGAGGAAAGAATACTGAAGGAAGGAAAGGAAGAAAGAAAAAGAAATTAGCTTCCTAGTGTTAGTGAGTGAAAATTGCTGTCCTTGAAAATTGGTAGAACCCTCAGAGATCCCTTTAGGTCAAGTATAGGCCTGACTAGGCAGGCAAGGAAGGCATGAAGCAGCCTGGTGTCTGCCCTGTATATGTTAAGATTTGTATAGTTGTTTACATGTTGACTCCCTCACTTGAATGTGGGTTTCTTGAGAGCAGGGGTTGTTTTTGCCTTTGTATTTTCAGAGCTTAGGACAGTGCCTGGTGAAGAGTAAGCACAACTAAATGCTTGTTGACTTGACTAAGGCATGCTTCAGTATTTGCTTTTACAAATTTGCCTGTTTTCACCCTGCTCTCCAAGCAGGTATTTATTTTGTCACACGAAATGATGGGGAGCAAACACAGGGAGCATTCTTTTCAAATTTTACTCAGGTGTTGTGTCCCAGCTCTGGGTCAATGCTTCACTTTTACAGATGAGGAAGCTGAGGCTCAGAAAGGTTCAGTGACTTGGCCCAGATAGCACAATTTCCTCAGACTCAATTACTGAGTTAATGGGAGAATCAAGAATAGAACCCAGGCCAACCGACTCCCATGTACTTTTATCACAAGATATCTCCTGAATTTGTATAATCATGCTTTGTATTCTGTCCTCAAAACAAGTATTTAGCCTGAAGAAGGAGAATTTAAAGATCCTTCCAGGAAATCAAATGAATCACCTAAACAAACATTTAGGATTAAGTATCACATGAGAATAATGTTTCGCCTCATAGGATAATAATAAATGTGATTAATTTCATATAATTCTCTTCTATGAAACTAATTATTTTGAGATTATTTCCTTTACCCTTGTGATATATCATGATGACCACAGATTTTTACTTTTCCTCCCTCCCTTCCTCCCTCCCTTCCTCCCTTCCTTCCTTCCTTCCTTCCTTCCTTCCTTCCTTCCTTCCTTCCTTCCTTCCTTCCTTCCTTCCTTCTTTTTTCAGATGAGAAAACTGAGGGAATTGGAGAAGGTTCTGTATCTGAACTGGACCTTAAAGAAAGGCAGGAAATTTCAATAGATGCAGATGGGGATGAGGAGGGAGCATTCTTTCCAGGCTTGGAAGGCTTCGTGAGCAAATGCTGGAAGACAAGAGGACAACAAAGAATGGAATGTGGAGAATGGTCAGCTAGGCTTTAATGGGGGATGTGTGAAAAGGAATTGGAGAAGATTAAGAGGAGGCAGTGTGAAGGAATGGAAGTAGCTTCAGGTTTCTAATCAGGGAGTCTGGGTTCAAATTCTGCTATTATTTATACTGCCTGTGTCACGGTGGCCAATTTTAACTGCCTCAATTTTCTTCATCTGTAAAATTAGAGGGTTGGATTATTTTACCTCTAAGGCGATCCTGTGAAATCTGTTCACGATGTATGTAGTCATTTGACAGGAGGACTTGAATGGAAGAGTCAGGAGTTTTTACTAGATTCCACAAGGCAAGGACAAGCTGCCAAAGACGTCAGAGAAGAATGATGAGATCATAGTGGCCTGTGCGGCCAGAATCCTAACTTCGGATTATCCAGGTCGCCCAATCGACCCCGACACAAAGCAATAGTTGCAAAGAACTGGTCTGCTCCATTCAAAGGAACAGTGTCTCATTCCTTGATTCTGAGTCAAGTGCACAAGACTTCCCTGAGCCAGGTTTTTTCACAATGCAGTCCCTCAATCTAACTCACGGTAGGTCAATGAGTTTCTCTGTTCTTTACACATTTCTCGATTAGAATAATGAATCATACAGCCAGCACCCACCCCCGCCTCAACAAGAAATTTGGCCAATAAATCTGACTTCTAACTAATTTTCCCTAACAGCCCTGATAACTAGTGTAGTTGGAAATAAAAGAGTACTTCTCCTACATCTGCTCTAAATTTGCATTTCAGAAATTAGAGAACTTAGTTATGCGGAATTACATAGCAACTGGGCTGGGACTGGGGTATGGAACTGATCGGGTATTCAGAATAAATAAGACGACTTTAAAGATCTTTCCAGGAAATTGAGTGGAACACCCAAACTGACATTCAGTATTAAATATTATATTTGTATAGTGGTCCCGTATAGTTCCCTGGCATCGAACATCTGGGAGAGAAATTGAAAAAAGCAGAAACTGAATACCTGCTTGGAATTATGCTCATCAGAGCTAAGGCATTAAAATATTACTGTATACACTCCAAGTCAGTCCGTTTAGAAAGGTAGAGCTATTAAAATATGATTAGTTGAACCGTATCTGGTCTCAGAAATGTCATACACCATTAAAATTGAAGAGACTTTGATGCAAATACCATTGGCAAAGCCTTTGCTTGATCAGCAGTTATGCGCTGAGGAATGTACTCTGAAAATACACGCCCCGGCCCCCGGCCGGAGAACGAGATGCCTTGCCACTAGGAAAGGAAGCTTTGCCCCCTAGCTTCGTTCCTCCCCAGCCTCGGCTTTCGGCCTGGTTGGTCAGATCCACAAATCCCCGCTGCCTTCGGAGATTCCGCACCATTTTCCTTAGGGTCCCCGAGGGGCGGGATCACCAAGAAAGTTCCAGCCTTGCGTACGCATCTTAGCCTTAGCGTGCCGCACGCCGCTGTCTTGGACGCTGGGGCACACAGCTGGATTTCAGCACAGTGATGTCATTATAAATCCATGTGTCTGGTCAGGGTTTGTATTGTCCATGCTTTGGTGCTTGTGTGTTACAAATGACTGACGTTTTTCGAATCCCCAGCCCCGCCTTCCCGGGACCTTTTGGCATATCTAGAACCAAGGAAAGCTCCAACCCAGAGTCCTCCTCTTCCCCTTCCCCCCCCCCCCCATCCTTACCCCCTCCCCCTTGCCCTCAGCTCCCTATTCCTCCAGGCCCCGGACAGCAGTCAGATCTTTCCCACCTGGAGCTTCTGCCCGCTAGAAAACGGATAGGCCTGGAGCCCCTCACCCTGCCCTGACCCTTTCCACCCCTTCCTCATCCCACCCCCACCTCTGTCGGAATCCTGAGACAAGCTTTTACACGGGTACCTGGGAATGGCTTCTCCGTGGGCGCTGATTTATTCATAAGAATTATTATCAGAATCAACTGAATCGAATGAGAGAGAGATAATAATTTACATTTTTAGAATACTGTAGTAAATCCCTTGTCCTATCAGCTACAGCTTCCGGAAATGGACAGAAGGTATGGTGTAGCTGACCTTTCTTTAAGTGAGATATCCCTGAGTTCGAGTCCCGACCCCGACCACTTGTAACGATAGGCCAATCACCGAGCCTCGACCATAGGCCAATTACTGAGCCTCGACTTCCTTTTTCCGTAAAATGGGGAGAAACAACACTTGTAGTCTTAGCAGTATGACCTGTCAACATAGACTACCCTTGTTCCTTCCCCTCTTCTTCCTCTGTCCCTTGTCTATCCTCTCTCTTCTCTACTTAGAGGAGTCTAGGGATTATCTGAAATCGAAACCCGTATGCCAGACCCAGACTTGTATGACTTAGTAGCAGTATGGGAGAGTTAATGAATGTCTATTTCCTCTTCTGTAAAATGGGGCTATTAATGTTTGCATCATTTGGGGCATACTATTACTGTGCACGAAAGGCACTGTAATAGGAAAGTGCTGTCAAAGTTTTGGCTATCCCTGCTAGTAAGATGAGAGATGTCCTAGGGTCCTTCTAACTGGAGCATTCCGATTTTTCTGAGTTGTAAGGCTGCAAACCGGGAAAAATTTACACAAGGCAGTGGAACTGTCTCCCCCTCCCCCCCAAAAGGGTAAAACCCTCACAATCTCAGCGCTTCGTTCCCGTCTCTGCAACGAGATTAATTGATCTAATCAAGTTGAGACTGCGGAGCGTTAATTGCTGTAAACATTTTCGGATGAAAACGATCAGGGGCCAATTACTCCATCAATAGCGCAGCCGGCTGAATCGTGGCTCTGTGCGCCTCTAATTATTAGCTGCTGTATTGAGGAAACCGCAAACCACCCCGTTTGCTCTGGGCCTGGGGGCTTTGAAGCTGTGGCGTGAGGCGGGCTAGGCTCAGGGCCCCAGAGGAGAGGGACTGCTACCTCAAATACCCGGAGCAAGGGGAACCAGAGCGGCACGAGGAAGGACTTAGGGTGCCCAAATCCGCTAGATTCCCTTGGGAGCAGCTGGAATTAATAGGGGGGGGGGTGTGTGGCACCTGGAGGCAATCGCTGTCATCGATAAATCCTGCCCCGAATCATTCCAATTTAGTTCACATTCATTTCTTCAGGTCTGTTTTCCTTTCTTTTTAAAATCCCCTGTAGTATTCAGTCAAATAGATTTTGGGACTTTTTAAACTAGAAAGGACTTGAACCATCGTTTGATCCGATCTTCTCATTTTATAGAGGAGGAAACTGAATTCCACAGAAGGGAAGTGACTTACTCAAGGTAACATACCAAGGTAGAAGCCAAGTAGCGGACTAGCACACTGGTTTCGATTTTTGACAGTACCCGGGGGGAAGCGGAGAGTGAATGAGTGAGAGAGACAGATAGACAGAAATGGACCGAAAGAGAGACAGAGACACAGAGAGAGAGAGAGAGACAGAGACACACACAGAGAGACTGAGACAGACAGAGATAAAGACAGAGACGAAGGAAAAGGGACTAGAGGAAGAGGGAAGACATTAATCGGTTCAGTAACAAAGGAGATAAGCCAGATTAAGTAAGGCTGTTGTCTCTTGAGTACTTCTGCCTCTGCCTCTCCCTTCCGAGGCTTGGGGAGGGAAGACATTTCAACATTTTCTAGTTTTCCAAAGTAAATCAGTCATTCAAAAGAAGAAAATCAGAGCATCAGAGAATGTCAAAGTTAGAGGGAAACTTAGAATATTATAGGATGGCGGAGCTGAAAGCGACCTTTGGAATGCAGGTTAGAGCTAATAAAGAACTTAGAATTGAATGTCACAGTGTGGGGAGGAGGAGGCATCTTAGAACATAGAATATTGAACAGCGAATGTGACATCGAATATTGAACTGTGAAAGTAAGTTTCTTGTGGTCAGGAATTTGTTTTTTTTTTTTCCTTTCCTGCCTTTCCTCCTCCGAACCTCGAACAGGGCTTGGCACATAGTAGGTGTTTAATATTTATTGAACTAAACTTAGCATAGACTATTGGAGCCAGAAGAGACCTTAGACTCATCATCGATTGATATTTATATAGTCCTCCAAAGTTTGCAGAAACTTTGCTTAGAATATGTCACTTTAGTCTTGCAACAATCCTATGAGGTAGATGCCATGGACATTTTAAAAAATAGTGATTGAGTTTATTCTTTAAATCGAGGGTTTTATTTTCTTTAAAAAAAGATGATAATTTTTTTTTTTGGCAGAAGGGAGACACAAAATGTTTATATCACCTGTTACTACAGGTATTATTAGCCACATTTTACAGAAACAAAACCATGGAACAGAGGGGGTTAATTATTTGTTCCCTGTTACCCTGACTCTTCCTGACCCCATTTGGGTTTTTCTTGGCAAAAATACTGGAGGGATTTGACATTTCTTCCTCGAGCCCATTTTACAGATCAGGAAACTGAGGCAAATGAGGTTAATTGACTTGCCTAGGGTAATACAAATACTAAATGTCTGAGGCCTGATTTGAATTCAGGTCTTCCTGTCTCTAGGCCCTGCACTAAGACAGAATTCCAGTCGTTCTGCTTTTCTTATAATAATACAGTTGGAAAGGACCGTAGACTTTATCCAGTCCAGTTTCCCCAATTTAAGGGTAGAGGGAGCTGAGGCCCAGAGAGAGAAATGACTTGGCTAAAGTCACACATCAAATTAGTGTCAGAGACTGAACTATATTATCAGTTTCTTTCTCTTTCCTAATCTAATGCCTTTTTCCACCTCGGAAAGAGAGTCCGGTAGGAAAGAAGCTGGTTTACGAATTAATGGAAAACATTTGGCGACAAATGGCCTTTTTACAAACGTGACGAGATTTAGAGTCACTGCAAAAAGATGCGTCTGGGAAAGCAAGAAAGGAAGTCTTCTTGGTGGCTCAGGTTTGTTGGGGGGTTGTCGCTGAGACCTGGAATAGATCCAGATAGAATAAAAACTAACCATGTTACCGTATTTATGATAGAAGTGACGCAGCCTTATAAACTCGTCCCGTTATCCATAAACAGTCGTGCAAACAAACTTGTTTTGTGACTTGTTTGGATTGGCGAACAGCAAGGGTTCAGGCACGGGGTTATTATTGTTGATGCTGCCTGTGCACCTACCGCACTGCAACTGGATTGGAGAGGAAATCTCTGTGATTTCTCTGTTACACCCCCAGCTTTCCCCGGCGTAGTTCAGGCGGTCGAGTGGGGACCCAACTCTCCTGATCCCAGTGGCCTGGCCTCCCTACCAGACTCTGGGTCAAATCCGTTTCTTGACAGCCGCCCCCAAGGTATTGAACTTTCCCAAAGGTTAATTAGTCATTTATTACTCTGTCAGCGAGACTGGGGCAGCTCATGTCTCCAACCTGGTGGTTTCAAAGTTTTGATCTGGGCTTTTGGTGGACTAGGGTTTTTTGTTTTTGTTTTTGTTTTTTTTTTGGGGGGGGCACAGGGCTGAAGGAGGACTTAGCCCGAGGGTACCCTCGCTCCTGAACCCACATTCAGTGTTAGTCTGCTTCTAAAAGGGAGATGAAAATCTAGCAGCTACTTAGGACAGGGCTGTCCCTTATGGATGGGAGGGAGGAGGTATTCCTGTCCCCCCACCGGCCCTTCCCCCTATCCCCCACCAAATCTCCCCTTCCTTACAGCTTTAAAACCTCTCTCACATCCATTATCTCATTTTATTCCCGGGCAGGGATTATTATACCATTTTCCAGATGAGGAACCAGATTCTAAGAAGTTAAGGTATTTTGCCCAAGAGTCATATCGCGTATAAGTGATGAGTCGAAAGCTCTCAAAATTGTGACCCTGCGCTTTCCACCCAGCCAAGGCTCCTTCCCATTGAGGTGAAGAAATTTTAAAGTGATTATCAAAGGCAACTGAAAGGGGAATTTGGCCAGAGGGCATTTGTATGGAAGAAAGTAATCAGTGGTCCCATCTCTGGGCCGGAGGGGTTTATCTTAAGTGTGGGCACTTTAGAAAGATCAGATTTAACTTCAATACATTCACATCAGAGGCTCTTAAAGTTGGAAGAGACCTTAGCTATCATCTAGATCATTGACCTTGTCATTTTACAGATGAGGAAACTGAGGCCTACATAAATCTAAACCATGTCCGTGGTCACACATGCAAGTAGAGTAAAAGCCAAACTATGAATATGAGTCTTTTAAATTTTATAGCGAGGATATTTTCCACTACCCGACCACGAGATTATATATATGTTCTGGCCTGGACACTATGCCTCTATTAATAGAGCCTAAATGTATCTGACCCTGGTGACTCGCACATAGTAGGTGCTTATTAATGTTTGTTAAATTAACTGAATACATTCCCTTCGGTTCTTTTTTCTTTTTCTTTCTGGCCTTGCAGTGTCTCTCTGGTTCTGGAGCCCAGAAGCTCCTCAAACAGGGCTTATTCATTTCACTCTTGTATCAGTGCTGACTTTGTCCCCCTTTCACAGAATTCCAGAATCCTAGAGTCAGAGGTCCTACCTAAACAGGAGTTCCCCCTTTGAAAGCCTTGAAATGACCATTCAGCCTCCACTTGAAAACTTCATGTACACTCTTTCAGCCTCAGTGTGAGCATCTGGAAAATGGATATAATATTGAAGTCCACTTTGCATGGTTGTTGTGAGGATTAAATGAGATAATATATGTAAAGGGCTTTGCAAACTTGGAAATGCTATATAAATGCTAGCTAATGTAATGCTAGTTGCGTTTCCAGTAAAGGAGAATCGAGAACTACCTGTATGGGTGTATCAATGTGTATGCATATACACAGGTATACAAAACTAGTCAGCCCCTAGAGTCAGGAAGACTGATATTCCTGAGTGCAAATTTGGCCTCAGACATTCCCCATGTGACCCTGTTCCTTAACCCTGTTTGCCTCAGTTTCCCCATCTGTAAAAGGAGCTGGAGTAAAAAATGGCAAACGACTCCAGTTGACCCTGTCCCTTAACCCTATTTGCCTCAGTTTCCTCATCTGTAAAATGAGCTGGAGTAGGAAATGGCAAACCACTCCAATGCCTTTGCCAAGAAAACCCCACACGGTCTCATGGAGAGTTGGACATGACTGAAATGACTGAACAACAATATATATATATATATATACATACATACATAAACAATACACATTTACATAGAAACCACTTTGTGAGAGAGGTGGTGCTATTATCCCCATTTTCCAGGTGAGGAAATCAAGGCAGAGAGAAGTTAAATGACTTGCCCAGTGTTGCACAGCCAGAATGTGGCTTCGGACTTCCTGACCCCAAGTCCAGTGCTCTGTCTACTTGGCCACCTAGCTGCCTTTGCTCTTCTGTACAAACATTTAACTTTAATCAAATGTGTGAGTGTGTGTGCACATAGATGTATATACATATATGCACACATATCACACATTTATTTTTCTCTGCATAAATTCTAATTCTCCATCTTAGTACCTTCCACCCATTGCTTCTAATTCTACCCCTTTAGGACAAATGTTACAAGCAGAACAATTTCTTTTCTGTCTCAGAGCTTGTGATGTTCAGTGTCTATGACCATTGTCCCATGCCCATTGTCATTGACCAAGTCTTCTTTGGCTTGGCTTGGACATCCCCTGTGCCTTCAACAAGTCCTCACAAAGCTATGGTTTCATCACCATCGTTGCCTTCTTCAAAATATGCTCCAGTTTGGCACTGGACATGAAGAGATATGGTCTGGCCAGGGCAGAAGACAGCAGGGACTCTCACCAACATGTCCCAGAGTTGTCTTAATGCCCCCTATCCTAGCTCGAAGCTATTTTTTGCATTCTGTCTCCATCCCCACTCCCATTCCTTTTTTTTCCCTAAATAAATTCAGTGGTTTCCTGGGCTGTCCACATCACTGTACTGGAGTAGATGGGAGTGGGCTAGTGGGGGACTATTCTCTTCAGTTATCTGTTGCCTTAGAGTAGTTTCACAAACAAGCTGAGGCTGGTTGAGAAATAGTCACCTCTTGATGCCATGAAAGCTGTGTCTATGCAGTAGGGGCTTTAAAAAATCTTCTTAGAAAATTCATCCAAGAGCAAAATGCAAACACAACGATTGACGTTACATTGAAGTGAAAGGACCAAAGTGATAAGGCACCAGGGGGCCAAGTAGAGCACTGGACTTGGGGTCAGGAAGTCCTCAGCCACATTCTGACTGTGTAACCCTGGGCAAGTCATTTAACCTTCTCTGCCTCGATTTCCTCATCTATAAAATGGGGACCTCTCTCACAAAGTTGTTTTAAGGATCAAATGAAAGTGTTTTTGCAAACCTTAAAGCACTTTATAAATATTGTTACCATTATATCTGAATACACAAAGGATCTAAATTTTTTTGTCAGACTGGGGGGGGGGGACTGTCAGCTAAGACTGTGACTCATCTATGGTTTAGTAATTAAATTTCTAATTTAATTACTGGGGAATCATCAGAGGCACAAAGAGGTTGTGACAGTCCCACAGTAACATAGCTAGTCCCTGTCAGAAACTGGATTTGAATTCACATCTTTTCTACTCCAACCTTAACACTCTATTCACTATGACCCTGTTGTTAATAGAACAAACATTGTCTTTTAAAATAAATGACATATCCCTTAAAATTCATACTAGGAAGAAGAAGGAGGTGAGACAGGATGGAGAAATGGGAATTTGATGGCAGTTGGTGTCACTAAAGAGAAGGCTGGAGGGGCCAAACCAGCTTCCTGTCTCTCTTTATGTCCCTCTATCTTTCTGCTTGTGTCTTGGTTTCTCTTTGTCCTTGTCTTTCTGTCTCTTCCCTTGTCTCTCTGTCTCTGTCTGTCTCTCTGTCTCTATCTCCATCTCTCTGTCTCTCTCCATCTCGCTGTCTGTCTCTGTCTCTCTCTTTGTCTGTCTCTTGTCTCTCTGTCTCTGTTTACTTGTCTGTCTCCCCTCACTCCCATCCCATCCTCTTCCCTTGGAGGGACTAGATGGAGAGGAATCCAGAACAGGATGAGCAGGTCTAAAGAAAGTAGTCAAAGGCTCTTCAGGTACAGGAAATCATCTGCCACCCAACAAAATCAGTCTGAGACCCGTCATCACCCACCCATCCCTGAGGCTTCATTTGGAAAATGAAGACCCTGTGGTCCAAAGACAGCACTTTAAGCCTTGCCCCCATAAGTGGCCCTTTCCCAAGAACATGTTACTTTTTGGTGAAAATCTCTGCTCTTGAACTCGGGGCTTTCCAGTGAAATAAATAACAGGTGTCTTCAGAAAGAGCAGTAGATTTTGAGCCTGGCCTCCACCAATTAATAGCTCTGTGATACTGTCATGTCACTTCATCTCTGATTGTCTGTTTCAGTCAATTTCCTCATATACAAAATGAGGAGAATAACATACTCCCATCTTGACTTCATTGTCTTGAGGATTAAAGGGGATAAATGCATGTGGAAGCCCTGTAAGTGCTATATAAATATTATTATTCCTTTCTGGGATGGCAATGATGGCCCAGTTAGCTAGAAGACTAGAGGAAATTTCAGGAAAATGTTAACTCACAGGAATGACTCTTATTATACTAGAACAAGAGGAATATACAAAATATTCAGTGGCTTCTCATTGCCTATTGGATAAGGGGTAAAAAGTGAGGTACCGGTAGACTGTGAGCCCTAATGGGCAGTATCTTTTTTCATTCCACCTCTGTGCATTTTCACAGGTTGTCCCCCAAGCTTGAAATTCACTCCTCCCTCATTTATTTCCCCTCCTTCCCCCAAGCCCCAGTTAATCCCATTCTCTCCAAGAACCATTTTCTGATCCCCCTTAATGTTAGTGCTTTCCCTCTACTGATTATTTCCAATTTGTCCAGTATCAACTTCATTCCTACATAGTTGTTTGCATGTGGTTTCTCCTATTAAACTGTGAGCCCTTTGAAAGTAGGGACTTTCTTCTGCCTTTTTTTTAAATCCCCAGTACTAAGACAAATAGTAGGTATTTAATAAATGCTCGTTTATTTCACTTTTTTAGACCTAGTGCCTCTAGTCATGAATGCTTTATGAACTCCCTAGATCCTGACATTCAATGCCTTACACAACCCTCCTTCTCCAACCCTTCTTCATTTTCCATCACTTAACAATATGGGGCTTGGAATAAGAAGGGAGTCCAGTTCAAATCCCTTTTCATTTTACAAAGAAAGAAAAGGGGAGGGGGTGCGAGACAGTCCAGATGATGTGGGGGGAGGCAGAGTTGGGTTTGGAATCTGATTCTCTAATATGAGGGCTCTTTCGCTTTACATCACCAGACCCCCTGTTCCAGCCAAAGTGGAGGAACCTCTTATTTCTTTCCTAGATCGACCCTAAGCCTTTGCTGTCTCACAGTGACGGATAACTCTGATGGATTCCTCAAATCGCTCCTCCCTCCTCCTGTCAATATGAAGCTATTGAAACCTGCATCTCGAAGGTGCAGTTTCTCCAGGAACCCTAAGCCCTCCCTCCTAACTGGAAGTGGTTATTCCCTCCTGAGACTTCTGTATAGTACATAGACTAGACGTCTTCCCTTGAACTTAAATAACAAGGGCTGGGTGGTAATTCTCTGCGTTCCCAGAACCTAACTTAGGACTTAGCACTCTTCTTAAGTGTTTTGTCCAATTTAATTGAGGAAAAATTCTTCTAAGACAGAAAACACAGATTTGGCTGGTCTATGGAGACTAGATGTGGCTGGGAATTCCCTCTTGCTCGAATTCCAACGCAGAATTCCAGAATCATAAGGAATTTACAAGACTTTCTAGTCCAATGTTTATCGGAACACGATACAATATACTCCGCAAATGGTCATCCAACCTGCAGTAGAATCACCTCCATTTTTAGGGAAACCCTTTCCCCTTTTGGGGGAAGGCAGTTCGTTTTATTTATTGATTTTGGGGACGGCTCTAATTGTTAGGAAGTTTTTCCTCATATAGAGATACAGACTACCCCTCTGCAAATTCAGCCTATGGTGCTTAGTTCTTTAGTCCCTGTTCAGTGCCTCTGGTTATCCAATGTATTCGCCGCATCCCTGAACTCAGGCATGAACAGTTTCTTTGGAAGATTCTTTGTTTCCGCCCCGGGTGGGCGTCCAGAATTCTGGCGCCATCAGCAATCCGGGGATTGGAAACTTGCTTGGGAGGTTAGGGGGTGGGGGAGCAGAGGGCTCCAGTTGAGAACTGGCCACAGTCTAAGGTTTGGCCTTTGAACAGATAGCTCAGTCTGCGCTACGTCCTTGAGTACGCTGCTCTAGGAGTCAGATGGTCGTCCGTTGGATGCCGCACCGGGAATCGAGATCTGACTTCATTCTCTTCTCTGGGAATGAAGAAATGGGTAGTTGACTAATCAGAGAGTCCAGGGTGGATTAGGGCCAGGAGGAGGGGACTGGAGAGAAACTA
Organism: Petaurus breviceps papuanus; assembly: GCF_028583685.1. Lineage (NCBI taxonomy): Eukaryota > Metazoa > Chordata > Mammalia > Diprotodontia > Petauridae > Petaurus > Petaurus breviceps. The sequence continues at coordinate 10,488,566 of NW_027185771.1, forward strand.
AAACCTGCTCCCAAACGCTCCCAAACCCCTAGAGTTCGCCTTCGCGTCCTAGCCGTCACCCACACAGCAACTCTTGGCTAAAAGCCGTGCTTGTCCCTTCTCGGCATTATCCCACTAGGGCTCTTTGGCTCCTGGTTTACGTTCCCCTTTGTTCTTGATATTTACATTTTAAGATACTCAGTCACACGTGGGGCTGCCCATTCTGCGACTACAGGACCTCCGCAGTCTGCTCTGTTATATACAAGCAGTCTGGTTTCGACTCCTTGAGGAAGAAAGGGGCTTAGGGTAGAGCAAGTGTGGACGATCTGGGGAAGCCGGCAATTAAAGGTGAAATGAAGTTGCAGAAAGAGCTCTGATCTTGCAGTCAAACACTTCTGAGTTCAAATCCTGGCTCCGCCATTTTCTAGAATTGTGACATTCAGCAAGTCACTTCATCTCCCTCAGTTTCCCCCTCTGTCAAACGAGGATATTTGATTCAATATTCGCTAAGGTCCGTTCTAGTTCTAACGAGTCGATGTTAGACTCTGGGTCTGCCTTCTTTGCATCGACAGATTCACTCAGCGTTCAGTAAAACGTCTAATCTCCAGTAATGAACAATAATGGGAATACGGTTAATGATGTGAATAATTAAGAGACATTTCAGTGCCTTTCCCCATTCCCCAGCTAATGTCACCTCTCTGACCTTTTCTCCTAGTCTGTAAAATTGGAGGGGACTGAACGATTTCTAAGGACCCTTCTAGCTCCAAGAGGTAGGCAGCACCTTGAGATCGAGTCAGAATCCTGGCACGGATGCAGGCTACCTGTGTGGCCCTGGGCAAGTGACTGGAACCCCCAGAGCCTCCGTTTCAGAATTTGTCGGTAGTTCTAGGTAACCTGAAGGCAGGACCCAGGCCTGGGAGAGCAAAACGTTGGCTTCTTTTTCCTCTCGAAGCCAGCCCTTTCTTCTTGGATAGAAAATATCTTGTAAATCGATGGATGTTCATTTCTGGAAAGAAAGCCACGTTTCCTGTGTTTATACAGTAAGGAGAGGCCGCCTGCTGATGGGGAAAGGCTTGGAGTGGCGAAGCTTGGGTTCAAATCGAAGCTGGGACTAGATGTGTAAAGTCCCCAGGGAATTCCTATGATCCCAGGGAGTCTCAGTTTCATTATTTGTAGAAGAACTATAAAATACTTGCATTAGCTTCGGAGAAGCAGCATTAGATAAATGGTGGAGGAAAAAAAAATCTGTTAGCCTTAAAGCAACAAAAAAATCAATCAATTTGTGACAAATAGCTTAGAAATATGAGTAATGAGCATAATGTAGAAAGAAAACAATTGAAAAACTCCCAAATTCAGAACAATGAAAACTCTTTCAAGCTCATAGTGCTATAAGATTACTTTTCGCAATTTACTTGGGCTCTGGGGAGGATGGGGTCAGAAAAAAAAAAAAAAAACTGGGTCCTTTTTTCAGAATCGGATTGTTCACTCACTAAACTCGATCAGCTTCAGAGTGATTTGGATTGCTTCCCTTCCCAATGACCTGCCTCTGACCCCTGTTCTTTCCTGGTCTGGCTCCCTCTGCCCAAGGAAAGTGTACATGTGTATGTGTATATGGGGAAGGTAAGGAAGTAGGAAGCTAGCTCCCCACCTTACCAACCTCAGAAAACCCAGGAGAGAATCCCCTCCCCCAAGAGGAGAGAGTTATAGAATCTGGCTCCCTCCCCTCCCCCCCATTCTCAGTCACATTGGAAATGGACTCCCTAGAAATGGAAGCAGCTAGAAGAGGAAAATGGGGGGTGGGGGGACAGTTGACAGGATTATAAGATCTGGAGATGACCAAAATGTGAGAGGTCATCCAGGCCTAGCCTAATTTGTGTCATGGGCCCTAAGCTATCTGGGGAAGCCTAGTTAAGGAGGCCTTCTTAAAATCATATTTTTAAATGCACAAAAGAAAATCTGTAGGATTATAAAGGAAAACAAAAATGTAATTTGCTCCTCTCCCTCCAAATTCACAGACATCCAAAATCTATCTGTAACTATGGACTCATTTTAAGAACCGGGATTGGAACAAAAATCTCCTTCCCTCTCCATCTGTCTCCCCACCTTCTCTTCCTTTCCCTCTCCCTTCCTCCCCCCTCCTTTCTCTCCATCCCTACTCTCTAGTCTCACTCTCCTCCCTTTCTCTGTCTCCACCCTCTCCCTCCTTTTCTCTCTCTGTATCTCTTTGTCTGTTTCCCTCCTGCTGTTTCTGCCTTTCTGTTTCTCTCCTTCCCTCCTTTTTGTCTCTGTCTCTCCCCTTTCCCTCCCTCCTCTGTGTCTCTGTTTCTGCCTCCTTCTCTGTTTCTCTCCTCACAATCCCACAAGGCATGAATTTTGTTCTTTGGATGTCTAGGTAGCTAGCTGCCCCTCCCCCCCCCCCCCCCCCCCCCCCGTCGAAGATGAAAAAGGAGATAAGGGTGTGGGTGTGGGCAAGGTCTGCCTACCTTGTCTGGGTCTCTGGGTCTGAGCACTACTGGCCCTCTTCAGGGCCAGTGTGTTGCCATTCACAGCTGTGTGTGTGTGTGTGCTCCCTTTGTGTATGAGCCTGGGGCAGTCAATCCAAAACACTACTCTGTTTCCCCAGTTCTCTGAGATGACTAGTCTACTTCTGTTCTGGGCAAGGAAAATGGGGGGTGATGGACAGATGCAGTTTGTCAAAGAGGTCAGCTGTGCAGCCGACACCCACTAGCATATCTGGAGATGGGGGCTCTAAGCCTGGCCATGTTACTACCACACTGTCATCTTGGTCAAGGCACGATCTCTGGGTTGCAATTACTTCTTTGAGTTCAGCAAATTTTGGTTTTGAAGTAACTTTCGATAGTAATATATAGTTGGACTAAATTAAATTCAAAACACTTCCCACATTTTGTGGTTCTGATATAATATATAAATTATACATAAATACACATACATATATACACCTATTTTTTTTTTTTTTGGAGGTAGGATTTGAGGAAGGACAGATGGCAAAAGTGACAGGGACTAAGAGGAAAAATCCCGGTCCCATTAACACTCTTTAGAATTCAAAACACCCAGGCACTAATTGCCTTGGACCGGAAGTGCATTCTGGAATGGGCTTGGCTAACTCTCAGGGCCAGAACTTTGCCTAAGGCAACTACTACATGCCGAGAAAGTAGCATTCATCTAAACTTTGTCTCCAACCTCCACCCCACCTACTACACCTCGTTCTAGAGAAGGCATTGAACTAAATGAATGGATGGATGCATATTCATCACAGTGATTCAGCTGATTTTGGGGGAGGGAAGTGGGGCAGGATTTTCTGAATCTCCAAAGAATACACATTTAACTGTGGTAATCCACGATTCCCCCCTCCCACTTCCCGACCAGCTACCCAGCCACCTGCCAGTCCAATGTCTTGGGAGAGCATGCTTCAATGGAAAACATGATGGATTTGGAATCAGAGGAGCTGGAATCCAGCTCAATACCTGTGTGATCTTGTCTGGCCTTCAGTACATAATCTGTAAAATGAGAGTGTTGGATCCGATGACCCCTCAGATTCCTTCCAGCTTCAAATCTATGATATTATAATCTTTAAAGTGTACTGCAAAGGATTCCGGGACCTGCAGTCTCAGGACTTTAGATCTAAAGAGACTTCTGTCAAGGTCATAAACCAGGGGTTCCTAACTTAGAAAAAAAATCAATAAAATTGGGCTCTTCTGTAATCCTATATATTTAATCTGATACACTCAAAAATATTATTCTGAGAAAGATTTTCACTAGATTGCACAAGGGATCCATGACTTTCTCTCCCTTCCCCCCCCCCCCCCCAAGAAAAAGTAAAATTAAGAACCCCGATGGAGTTCAACCTTCTCAGGAAAAACTGAGACCCAGAGAAGTGACTTCCCCAAGGTCAAACAAGTAATCAAAATTCTAGCATTGCCTTGCGACCTCAGCTCACTGGACTTCAGTTCACTTCTCTGGACCCATTCAGTTGTCATCTCTGTAAAATGGAAACAATAACGCTTCGCTTTTCGGGTTTGGAGGATCAAAGTGCTAAGGTACCCAGAGCGCTTATAAATCTAATGACGTTCAGTTAGCTTTGGTTAGATTCGGGCCGTTTTCTACTCTCACAGAAGAGCAAACACAAAAGGCAGCCGAGGCAAACATAGAATGGGAGCCGAGGACAGAGGCAGAACGTGTGCGCCCACCTGTGCAGCCTGCAGCAGCGACTGGGTTCCTGGGCTCATTGGGGAAGGGCTGTTTCAATCAATCAATCAATCGATCGATCGATCGATCAATCAATCATTAAACACTTATTAGTGGCCTACTATGTGCCAGACCTGTGCTAACTCTGGGGATAAAAAAGAGAGTCCTGGCCCTCCAGGAGCTCAAGACCTTGTAGAGGAGAAAACATGCAAACGAAAGCATGCACAGCAAGCGATATACAGGATAAATAGGAAATAATTCAAAGAGAGAAAGCCCTGGATTAAGGGATGAGGAAGGCTTCCGTAGAAGGTGGGGTTTTAGTTGGAATTTAAAGAGAGGAGGGAGAACATGGTGAACGTCCAGAGAAAATCTCCAGAGATGGAGATGGAGTGTCTTGTTTAGGGAGGGATATATTAATTATTAAAGACAAACGATAATCAAGATGAATGTTGTCATGATGCACTAACGTATGTATATATGCAATATGAATATGCATATATGTAAATGCATGCATTTATATACGCCTGTAGATATTTGCATGTGTATATATATATTCATGTGTTTACAAAATACCCTTACACATGATTTAAATGTATGCATACACATATAAGACATGTGTATATATGGTTGTTTAGGCATGTACATGTATATGCACATGAGACATGTGTATATGTTTGTGTAGGCATGTACATGAATGCAATACACATACACATGTGTACACACATGAATCTATATGCACATAAATGTATTCACAGACAATATATGCACATATTTGCACAACATATACACATACACATATATTGATGTTGGGCCGCATGTATATATATATATATATATACACACACTACGTGTATATATACTACATGATGTATATGTGCTACATGTATACATACTATATATGTATGTATATACTATATGTATATATACTACATCATAACACATAACATAATGTAGGCATACCTACACAAACACATTACACACACATATATATACACAAATGTATGTGTATGCAATGTATATATCTGTTTCTATCTTCATATATGCATATATTTATATGTGTACCGTATCTAGGTATCATGTAAACACAATCTATATACACATACACATGTATAAATACATACATACATTTATCTATGCAAACACACTTTTATACAAACATGCACATACATGTACTTATACACCCCTGGACTCTAAAAGAAAACAACAGGCTGAGCCCAACAAAACAACTCAAAGCCAAATGCAGCCTAGCTGTGGCTACAGAAGCATCTTCAGATGGTGGCTGATTGGAGTTGGCAGGGTCCAGAGTCCCCTGGGTACTCTCTACCGTAACAACCAAGATCAGAGTTTTAGAGTTGGCTGGGACCTTGGAGGCATCCAGTCCTAGAATTATAGATTTAGAGCTAAAAGGAACCTTCCAGGATACTGAGTTCAGCCCTTCTATTTTACAGAGAAGGAAATAGCCTCATTGAGGATGAGTGATTTGCCCAGGATCACACTCCTAGCAAATGTCAGAGGCAGGCTTGGAATGAAGATCTTCCTGACATCAAGCTCAGACCTTTACCCACTTATCTAGCCCAACCTACTCTTCCTACAGTTGTGGAAACCAAGTTTCAAAGAGGGAAAGTAAAGCTTGTCCAAGGCCACATATGTAGTAATAGAATTGGAATTCAGACCCTCTGACTCCAAATCTAGGCATTACACCAAGTAGAGGACAGAGGAACTAGATCCTTCCTAGGCTTCAACAACAATGACAACAACAGCAAAAAATAACCAGGAAAAGGGAAGTTGAGGAAAGTTTGGAAAGAGAAACAAAGTCAATATCTTTTCCTGTTCATCTTAATGCAAATCCAATCTGATATTAGGACTGCTTCTGGAAAAAAGCCACTTGCTGGCAGACCAGGTATCAGGAGAACATTAAAAAAAAACAGCCTAATAATTTATACATTGTCTTACAGTTGCACAGGACATTATAGACCATCCAGTCTAAGTTCATCATTTTATAAAAGGAAACTGAGGGCTTGAGGTTAGATGATTTCCCCAAAGTCCCACTTGTAACAAATAGAAGAGTTGGAACTGAACACAGGTTCTCTGGTGGTAAAACTAGTGGTCTTTTTATATAGCCTATTCTTCAGAAATTGCATTCTTTTAGCTGGATGGTGATTTACTATGTACCTGAGCTAGGGCCAAACATCTAGACCAAAGATTCTTAACCCTTTTGTGTCATGGATCCTTTGAGAAGTCTGGTAAAGCCCAGGAACCCCTTCAAAGAATAATGCTTTTAAAGGCATAAAATAAAATAATGAAAGATTGTTATCAAAATTTAAAAAATCAAGTTCTCATAACCCAGGTTAAGCACCTCTGAATTCTGGACTTTTCATTGGCTTTATGAAATGTTACCTTGAAATGGCTGATCCTGACTTGGACAATTTTTGAGGTAGAATCAGAGACTCAAGTAGCAAAACCTAAATTCCAGGAGGTGGGAATAAGAATGTAATTAGGGCAAAAAAGAAAATGAGGCAAATCTCGTATTAGGGAAATTCTTGGGGCGTCTTTCTGTGAGTTATTTCTGTATACACCAACTTGGACTGGCTAGTGTCTTCACTAACACAAGCCACCCCTTCTCAAATTCCTCTGGTTCTCAAATTCTCAAACTTGAGCAAGAGATGTTAGTACCCCTCTTCCCCGCTCCCATGCACATCATGGCACATTGATATGAATTTTTAACCTTTATCATCCTCACAAAACATTATTTTTACACTAACAAACTTCTGCTCATGCCCCTTTGTAAAGTCCTTCCTCCATCTCCTTCCTTCCTTCCTTCCTTCCTTCCTTCCTTCCTTCCTTCCTTC